>NW_028135229.1:0-142453 GCF_964662115.1 Mustela nivalis
AATGCGAGTTCGTTGCCCAGGTATCCGTTGTTAGAACTCTGCACTGGAGAAATTCCTAATGGGGTGTCCTTGATCCATTCAACAGGTCTCAACTGTCCTACAGAAGGAATTCTTGTGGTTTGCAGCATCACACACTCGCACCGTGGGAAAACCTCCATGGCCTCATGATGCCTCCACCTTCAGGTAGAGGACATCATGGACAGAAACTCCCGTCTGATCCTCGCCCTAACTTCAGATGCATGAGATCTCAATTCAGCTCTGCAGAGTGTGCCTGCCTTGCCCTCGCCCCAAAACCTAAGCCAGCTCACGTTCTCAGACTTCCGTCCTCACACTCCTGGCCCACAAGCCTTCCACTTTGGGAATTCTGGAGACAAAATGCAGCACTCTGCCTGCCCTCCAGAAGAGAGACTTTGCCCTAGGGGTCTACCCAGAAACATCAAATGAGGATCAACCTGCAATTCTCTAGACTGTACCCCAATTATTCAGTCTAGCCTGGGCACTAATGCCCTGTCTGACACAGCCTGACCCCAGACCTCGTGACCGACACCGAGACACCTGGCCTCACACTGAACACATCGAACATGCCATGGCCTTAGGTCATCATCTCTTCCCAACCTTGGTCTTCAGGCTTCAGAACCTAGACATTATCTCCACTCACAACTAAGTGATGTACGTGATGCAGAAATCAGAACTTCACCTTCCCCATGACCAGAAACCTTGTGGTTGGCATGTTGTCCAACGTTCAGTATATGAGAACCCAGCATGGCCCATGAGGCCTCAGACATGCTTGAGGGCTGCGATGGGCACAAACACACATTAGGACCCTAAGCATGAACCCTGGCCTCAAGTAAAGCCTCTCCGGGGCTGGACCAAGAGCCTGCATATGGGACTTGCCATGCCCTTACTCCCCCAATCCTAGCCAGAGCTTGAGAAGTCTAGTCAACCTTATTCAGAGCTCTTTTCTGGAATCCCTCTTTGGTGGGACACATAAGGTAAAAAAAAAAAAACCAAGATAAAAAAAAAAAAAAGTAAGGACTCCTACCATCCAAAGAATGACCCCAAACACTTGGAATCTGGCCAAATCCACAGAGAGAAATACTCGTCCATGGTCGATGAGGCCAGCCTGACATTCCACGGCCACCATTGACACAAAATCCGGACACAAAAACCTGAAAAAGCGCCACACACTTGCCCTTTGTTCAGAGCCCCCAAAATTCTCAAGGTCTGTAGATCGGGCCTGCCATACCTATGTCCCCAAACCTAAGCCGAGTTTGTGTTTTCAGACTTCTGTCTCCATTGTCCTCACCCACACATTCTAAAGGCTGGGCCCCATGGAGCCACACCTCAGGACTGTGCCTGCCCTCTCCAAGGGAATTCTGCTCATTCATTTGGAACAACCTGACAGATTAGGAGAATCATCCAAAATCTCTGAGGCCATCCCAATAGTGTAGGATGTCCTGGACATACAGGGACCCTCTGGCACAAGCTGAGCCACTACCTCCAATCAGAACCTTAGACAGATATCCATAGAAAAGAATATTGAACAAGACAGGCACCTAGGCCCTAATTGGATCCATTTCTTTTGTTTTCAGGCATCTCTCCTCAGAGGCCTGGATTCCAATACCAGCATAAGGGGGTTTCCAGAGCTACCTATCAGAAAAAATCTCGTCTCCACATGGGAATCTTGCTCTATGGAGCTGTGTCATAACCTCCAGTTAGGAGAAAACTTCAGGTCACTGGAGCCACTGCCCCATTTGAATATCTCCATGGACACAATCCCAAATTATGACCCATCCTCAGGAGAGTCCATTTCATCTAAACCCCCTCGGTTGCTACTCCAGAGCCAGCAGATTGAACCTGCCTTGTCGCTAGGAGACAATTGAAATGCGAGTTGGGCTCTTCAGGCATCCATCCTTAGAACCCTGCTCTTGCGTCGTTCCTTATGGGACATCCTTGAGCCATCCAACAGGTCTCGACTGTCCCACAGGAGTCCTTGTGCATGGACCACCTAACAACTCATATCATGGAAAGCTTCCAAGGTCACATGATGCCCCCAATCTTCATGAAGGCAGATCATGGAAAGAAACTCCAACCTGAGCCAACAGCTGATCTTCGCCTTGACTTCAGATGCACGAGATCTTGATTCAGCTCTTCAGAGTGTACCTGCTGTGCCCTCACCCCAAAACCTAAGCGTAGCTAGTGTTCTCCGACTTCCGTCCTCACTCTCCTGGACCACACGCCCTCTATTTTGGGATTTCCGATGACACAGTGCTGCACTCTGCCTGCCCTCTAGAAGAAAAATATTGCCCTATGGGTCTACCCAGAAACCTCAAATGAGGATAAACCTGCACGTCACTCAACTGTACACCAATTATATAGTCTAGCCTGTGCACTAATGCCCTGTCTGACAGAACCTGAGGCCTGAATTCCCAACCGACACCCAGACAGCTTGCAGTACACTGAGAACATCTGAACCGCCATGGCCTTAGGTCGCCATCTCTTTCCAACTTCGGTTTTCAGGCTACAGAATCCTAGACCTTATCTCTACTCACTTCCCATGGGTGAACGTGATGCAGAAATCAGAACTCCTCCTTCCCTCTCGCCAGAATCTTGTGGTTGGCATCTTGTCCAACGTTCAGTGTAGGACCCCTGTAGGGCCTACAGGGGTAGTAGTAGGGCCCCTGAGGGTAGTGTAGTGTCCCTGAGGCCCTGCCTATGCTTAAGAGCTGCGGTGGGCTCAAACACACATTGGGACCCTCAGTTTGAGCCCTGTCCTCAAGTAAAGCCTCTCAGTGGCTGGACCATGAGCCCGCATATGGGGCCTGCCATGCCCCAAGTCACCCAATCTTAACCAGAGGTAGAGACATCTAGTCACCCCTACTCAGGGCTCTGCTCTGGAATCCCTCTTTGGTGGGACATTTGAGGTAAATAAACACAGAAAGGACTCCTCCCACTCACAGAATGACCCCAATCACTTGGGATTGGGCCATCCCAAGTGATTGGGGTCCAGAGAGAAAGACTCGTCCATGGCCCATGAGGCCAGCCCGACATTCCACAGCCACTATTGACACAAAATCCAGAGACATAAGCTTCAGCAAGTGTTCACACTCACCCTTAGGTCATAGCCCAAAAAATTCTCCTCATAGTCTGTAGATTGGGCCTGCCATACCTATGTCCCCAAACCTAAGCCGAGTTTGTGTTTTCAGACTTCTATCCTGACATCCCTGTCCCACACACCCTCCAGACTGAGGCCCCTGGAGCCACACCTCAGGACTGTGCCTGCCCTCTCCAAGGAAATTCTTCCCATTCCATTGGCCACAACCCTACAGATAAGGAGAAACCTCCAAAGTCCCAGAGGCCATTCCAATAGTGTAGGCCACCCAGGACAAAGAGGGGCGATCTCTCACAAGCTGAGCAACGACGTCAACTCACCCGTAGACAGATAACCCAAGAGAAGAAGATTAAACTGGACTGGCCCCTAGAATGTAATTGGTTCCATTGCTTTTTTTTCTAAGCATCTCTCCTCAGAGGCCTGTTTTCCAATACCAGCATATGGGGGATTCCAGAGATACCAATCAGAACAAATCTTGTCTTCACATGGGAAACTTATCCTTTGGAGCTCTGTAAAAGCCTCCAGTTAGGAGAAACCTTCAGGTAGCCGGAGCAACCGCCCTATTCCAAGGTCTCCATGGACACATACCCGCATTATGACCATTCGGCAGGAGAGTACATTTCAACTCAGCCCCGTCGATTACTCCCCCAGAGGCAGAATATCAAACCTGCCTTGTCGCTAGGAGACAACTGGAATGCAAAGCAGACTCTCTAGGCATCCATCCATGGAATCCTGCTCTGGCGCCATTCCATATGGGATGTCCTGGAGCCTTCCAAAAGGTCTTGACTGTCCCACAGAAGGAATCCTTGCAGATTGGAGCATCTCACAACTCCTATCGTGGGAAAACCTACATGGCCTCATGAGATGCTCCCCTTTATAAAGGGGCCATCATGGACAGAAACTCCAACCTGAGCCAACATCTGATGCATTGCTTTGGTTTCTAGGTATCTCTCCTCAGAGGCCTGGTTTCCAATATCAGAATATGGGGGTTTCCTAAGGAAACAATCAGAACAGATCTCATCTCCACATGGGAAACTTGCTCTTTGGAGCTGTGTCAATACCTCAGGTTAGGAGGATCCTTCAGGGCGCTGGCAACATGGCCCAATCCCAAGGTCTCCAAGGACACAAACTTACATTATGAACCATTCTCAGGAGAGTCCATTTCAAATCAGCCCACTCGGCTGCTCACCCAGAGCCAGCAGATCAAACCTTCCTTGTTACTAGGAGACAGTTAGAATGGGAGGAGGGCTGCCCAGGCATCCATCCTTAGAACCCTGCTCTGGAGAACTTCTTTATGGGACGTCTTGAATCCAACCAACCTGTCTTGACTGTCTCGCAGAATGAATCCTTGTGGTTTGAAGCATCACACAATAACACTGTGAGAAAACCTCCATTTCCTCATGATGCCCCACACCTTCATAAATGGGCCATCATGGACAGAAACTCTGGAGACACAATGCAGCACTCTGCCTGGCCTCCAATGCAGCACTCTGCCTGGCCCTATAGGGCTAACCAGAAACGCCAAATGAGTAACAACCTGCATGCCACTCGACCATACCCCAATTATACAGTCTAGCCTGTGCACTAAAGCCCTGTCTGACACAGCCTGAGGGCAGACCTCCAGTCCAACACCAGGACAGCTGGCCGTACACTGAGCATATCATACCCACAATGGCTTTAGGCCATCATCTCTACCCAACCTCAATTTTCACCTTCAGAACCTAGACCTTATCTTCACTCACTGCTCAGGAGTGAACGTGATGGAAGAATCAGAACTTCTCCTTCGCTATGGCAAGAAACCTTGTGGTTGGCATGTTGTCCAACGTTCATTGTAGGAGAAAGCAGCATGGACTATGAGGTCCCACCTATCCCTGAGGGCCACAATTTGCACAAACACATATTGTGACCCTCAGCGTGAGCCCTATCCTAATGTGAAGCCTCTTAGTGACTGGAACAACAGCCCACATATGGGGCTTGCCAAGCCCCTAGTCACCCAATCTCAACCAGAGTTCGAGATGTCTAGTCACCCGACTCAGGGCTCTGCTCTGGAATCCCTCTTTGGTGGGACACCTGAGGTAAAAAAAAAAAATACAGAAAGGACTTTTCCCATCCACAGAATGATCCCAACCCCTTGGGATCAGGCCAAATCACCAGAGAAAGAATTGTCCATGGCCTTGAGAACACCCCGACATTCCACGGCCACCGTTGACACAAAATCCAGAGACAAAAGCCTGAGCAACGCCACATACTCGCCCTTTGTTCATAGCCCGGAAAATTCTCACGGTCTGTAGATCCAGCCTTCATACATACATCCCCAAACCTAAGCTGAGTTTGTGTTTTCAGACTTCTGTCCCCACAGTCCTGGCCCACACACCATCCAAGCTGGGAACCCTGGAGCCACACCTCAGGACTGTGGCTTCCCTCTCCAGGGGAATTCTGCCATTTCCATTGTCCACAACCTTATAGATTAGGAGAAACCTCCAAACTCCCCGAGGCCATCCGAATAGTGTTGGCTGCCCAAGACAAACAGGGATGATCTTTCACAAGTTAGGAAACTACCTCCACTGAGACCCAGAGACAGATATCCCCATAGAATAAGATTGAACTGGACAGGCACTTAGGCCCTAATCAGATCCATTGCTTTTGTTTCCAGGCATCTCTCCTCAGAGGCCTGGTTTCCAATACCAGCATAGGGGGATTACTGAGGCACTCATCAGAAAAATCTCGTCTCCACATAGGAAATTTACTCTTTGGAGCTCTATAAAAACCTCTGTTTAGGAGAATCGTTCAGGGCCCCGGATCAAGCGCCCCATTCCAAGGTCTCCATGGACTTAAACCCACATTATGATCTATCCTCGGGAGCGTCCATGTCAACTCAAACCCCTTGGTTTCTCCCCCAGGGCCTACAGATCAAACCTGCCTTGTCGCTAGGAGACAACTAGAATGGGAGGTGGGCTGCCTAGGCATCAATCCTTAGAACCCTACTCTGGAGTCATTCCATATGGGACATCCTAGAGCCATCCAATAGGTCTCAAGTGTCCCACAGAAGGAATCTTTGCAGTCTGGAGCATCTCAGAACTCCCATTGTGGGAAAATCTACATGGCCTCTTGAGACGCTCCACTTTATAAAGTGGCCATCATGGACAGAAACTCCAACCTGAGCAAACGTCTGATATTCGCCCTGACTTCAGGTGCATGAGATCTTGATTCAGCTCTGCAGAGTGTGCCTTCTGTGCCCTCACCGCAAAAAATAAGCCTAGCTTGTGGTCTCAGACTACAGTCCTCACACCCCTGGCCCAAAAGCCCTACAGATTGGCAATACTGGGGCCACAATGCAGCACACTGCCTGCCCTCCCAGAGAAAAAACATTGCCTTATGGAACTACCTAGAGACCCGAATGAGGATCAATTGAACGCCACTCGACTGCACCCCAAATATTCAGTCTACCCTGTCTAATGCCTTGTCTGACACAGCATGAGCCCACACCTCCAGACCTACGCTCAACAGCTGGCCGCACACTGAGCTCATTGGACCCAACAGGTCCTTAGGTCTTCATCTCTTCCCAACCTCGGTTTTCGGGTTTCAGAACCTAGACCTAAACTCCAATCACTGTCCAGCGGTGAACGTGATGCAGAAGTCACAACTCTTCTTTCGCCATGGCCAGAAACCTTGTGGTTGGCATATTCTCCAACGTTCAGTGTCGGAGAATCCAGCGTGGCCCATGAGGCCCTTCCCATGTTTGAGGGCCTTGTTGGCACAAATAGGCATTGTGACCCTCAGCATGAGCCCTGTCCTCAAGGAAGGCCTCTCAGTGTCTGAATCAAGAGCCCACATATTGGACTTGCCATGCCCCTAGGCCCCCAAACTAAAACAGAGGTGGGGTTGTCCAGTTGTCCCTCCCGAGGACTCTGCTCTGGAATCCCTCCTTTATTGGGACACATGAGGTACAAAAAATAAAATAAAATAAAATAAAATAAAAAACAGAAAGGACTCCTCCCATCCCACAGAACATACACAAACTCTTGGGATTGGGTCAAATCCTCAGAGAAGGAAAGCCGTCCACAACCCATGAGGCCACGCCAGCATTCCACCCACATTGTTGACACAAATCCAGAGACAAAATCTGAGCAAGCACCTCAAACTCACACTTTTTCATATCCTGAAGTGTTATCACGGTTTGTAGATTGGGCGTGCCATAACTATGTCCCCAATCCTAAGCGGAGTTTGTGTTTTCAGATTTTTGCTCCACAGGCCTGGCCCACACACCCTCAAGGTTGGGCCCCTAGAGCCAAACTCAGAACTTTGCCTGCCCTCTCCAGGGAATTTCTGCCCATTCCATTGACCACAACCCTATAGATTAGGAGAAACTCCAAAGTCCCGAGGCCATTCCAATATTATAGGTCGCCCAGGACAAACAGGGGAGATCTGACACAATCTGAGCAACTACCTCACCTCAGATACTTAGACACGTATCCCCAGCAAAGAGATTGAACCGGACAGGCACCTAGGCTCTAATCATATCCATTACTTTTGTTTTCAGTCATCTCTCCTCAGAGGCCTGTTTTCCAATACCAGCATATGGGAGATACCTTAGGCACTCATCAAAAAAATTCTCTTCTCTACATAGGAAACATACTCTTTAGAGCTCCATCAAAACCTCCAGTTATGAACATCCCTCAAGGACCCGGATCAAGACCCCATTCCAAGGTCTCCATGGACACAAATGCACATTATGACTCATCCTCAGGAGAGTCCATTTAAACTCAGCCTTCTGGGTAGCTCACCCAAGAGCCCGCAGATTGAGCGTGCCTTGTCTCGACCAGGCAATGGGAAGGTGAGTTGGCGTTTCTCGGCATCCATGCTTAGGCCCCTGCTCTCAAGTCTTTTTGTATGGGGCATCCTGGAACCATCCAATAGTACTCGACTGTCCTGAAGAAGGAAACTTTGAAGTTTGGAGCAGCTCACAACTCCCAGCGTAGGGAAACCTCCCTGGCCTCATGACGCCCCCACCCCCTTCAGGAAGGGGCCGTCATGGACACATACTCCAGCTTGAGGCAACATTTGATACTCGCCCTGACCTCACCTGCAGGAGATCTCGATTCAGCCTCTGCAGAGTGGGCCTGCCATGCTCTTGGCCCCAAAACTCGTGCTAGCTTGTGTTTTCAGACTTCCTTCCTCACAATCCTGGCCACACCCCTCCAGTTTGGCAATTCTGGAGACACAATGCAGCACTCTGCCTGCCCTCCAGAAGAAAAAATGTTGCCCTATAGGGCTAACCGGAAATACCAAATGAGTAACAACCTGCATGCCACTCGACCATACCCCAATTATACAGTCTAGCCTGTGCACTAAAGCCCTGTCTGACACAGCCTGAGGGCAGACCTCCAGTCCAACACCCAGACAGCTGGCCGTACACAAAGCATATCACACCCACAATGGCTTTAGGCCATCATCTCTACCCAACCTCAGTTTTCACCTTCAGAACCTAGACCTTATCTCCACTCACTGCTCAGGAGTGAACGTGATGCAAGAATCAGAACTTCTCCTTCGCCTTGGCAAGAAACCTAGTGGTTGGCATGTTTTCCAATGTTCATTGTAGGAGAAAGCACCATGGACTAAGAGGCCCCACCTATCCCTGAGGGCCACAATGTGCACAAACACACATTGTGACACTCAGCGTGAGCCCTATCCTCATGTAAAGCCTCTTAGTGACTGGAACAACAGCCCACATATGGGGCTTGCCAAGCCCCTAGTCCCCCAATCTCAACCAGAGTTCGAGATGTCTAGTCACCCCTACTCAGGGCTTTACTCTGGAATCCCTCTTTGGTGGGACAACTGAGGTAAAAAAAAAATACATAAAGGACTCTTCCCATCCACAGAATGATCCCAACCACTTGGGATCAGGCCAAATCACCAGAGAAAGAATTGTCCATGGCCCTTGAAAACACCGCGACATTCCACGGCCACCGTTGACACAAAATCCAGAGACAAAAGCCTGAGCAAGCGCCACATACTCGCCCTTTGTTCATAGCCCGGAAAATTCTCACGGTCTGTAGATCGAGCCTTCATACATACATCCCCAAACCTAAGCTGAGTTTGTGTTTTCAGACTTCTGTCCCCACAGGCATGGCCCACACACCATCCAAGTTGGAGCCCCTGGAGCCACACCTCAGGACTGTGGCTTACCTCTCCAGGGGAATTCTGCATTTCCATTGGCCACAACCCTATAGATTAGGAGTATCCTCCAATCTCCACGAGGCCATCCGAATAGTGTTGGCTGCCCAGGACACACAGGGATGATCTTTCACAAGTTAGGAAACTACCTCCACTCAGACCCAGAGACAGATATCCCCATAGAATAAGATTGAACTGGACAGGCACTTAGGTCCTAATCAGATCCATTGCTTTTGATTCCAGTCATCTCTCCTCAGAGGGCTGGTTTCCAATACCAAAATATGGGAGATTCCTTAGGCACTCATCAAAACAATTCTCTTCTCTACATAGGAAACATACTCTTTAGAGCTCCATCAAAACCTCCGGTTATGAACATCCCTCAAGGCCCCGGTTCAAGCACCCCATTCCAAGGTCTACATGGACACAAATGCACATTATGACCCATCCTCAACTCACCCATTTCAACACACCCGCCTCGGTTGCTCCCCTAGATCCAGCAGATCGAACTTGGCTTGGCGCTATGAGACACCTGGAATGGGAGGCAGGCTGCCCAGGCATCCATCCTTAGAACCCTGCTCTGGATAACTTCCTTATGGGATGTCCTGGAGCCATCCAACAGGTCTCGACTGTCCCACAGAAGGAATCATTGCGGTTTGGAGCATCTCACAATTCCCATCGTGGGAAAACCTCCATGTCCTCGTGACAACCTCCCCTTCATGAAGGGGCCGTCATGGACAGAAACTTCGACCTAAGCCAACGTCTGATCCTAGCTCTGTCTTCAGGTATACGGGATCTCGAATCATCTCTGCAGAGGGTGCCTGCCGTCCCCTCACCCCGAAATCTAAGTCTGGCTTGTGTTCTCAGAATTTTTTCCTCACGCTCCTGGCCCACAAGCCTTCCAGTTTGGGAATTCTGGAGCCACTATGTGGCACTGTGTCTTCCCTCCAGAAGAAAAACGTTGCCCTCTGGGGCTACCCAGTAACCACAAATGAGTACCATCCTGCATGAAACTCGACTGCACCCCAATGATACAGTCTAGCCTGGGCATTAATTCCCTGTCTGCCACAGCCTGAGCCTGCACCTCCTAACCCACACTCAACAGCAGGCCGAACACTGAGCACATCAGACACACCATGGCCTTAGGTCTTCATCTCTTCCCAACCTCAGTGTTCAGGCTTCAGAACCTAGACCTTTAATCCAATCACAGTCCAGGAGTGAAAGTGTTGCAGAAATTAGAACTCCATCTTCCCCATGGCCAGAAAACTTGTGGTTGCCATATTGTGCAACGTTCAGTGTAGGAGAAACCAGCATGGTACATTAGGCCACGCCCTGACTTGAGGGGCTCCTTGGGCACAAAAACACATTGTGAAACTCAGTGTGAGACCTATCCTCAAGGAAGGCCTCTCAGTGTCTGGACCAAGAGCCCACATATGGGGCTTGCCATGTTCTTAGGTCCCAATGTTAACCAGAGGTCTGGTTGTCCAGTTGCCCAAACCCACGACTCTGCTCTGGAATCCCTATTTTGCTGGTCCACCTGAGGTATAAAAAAAAAAAAAATAAATAAACAAAAATAAAGAAAAAAACCAGAAAGGCCTCCTCCCTTCCCACAGAATGACCCCAAACTCTTGGGATCAGGTCAAATCCCCAGAAAGGGAGCCTCATCGATGGCCCATGAGGACACCCCGACATTCCATGGCAATCGGAGACAGATTTCCAGAAAAAAAAAAAAAGCATGAGCAAGCACCTCACATTCGCCCTTTGTTCATATCCCGAAGTGTTCTCCTCACGGTCTATAGATCGGGCCGGCCATACCTACATCCCCCAACCTATGTGGAGTTTGTGTTTTCAGACTTTTGTCCAAATAGCCCTGGACCACACACGCTCCACACTTGGGTCCCTGGAGCCACACCTCAGGACTGTGCTTCCCTTTCAAGGGAATTCTTCACATTCCATTGGCCACAACCTTGCAAATGAGGAAAAACCTCCAAAGTCACCGAGGCCATCCCAATAGTGTAGGCCGCCCAGGACAAACAGGGGTGATCTCAAACCAGCTGAACAACTACCTCCTCTCAGACAACAGATGTCCCCAGAAAAGAATATTGAACCGGACAGGCCCCTAGGCCCTAATCAGATCCATTGCTTTGGTTTCCAGGCATCTGTCCTCAGCGGCCTCGTTTCCAATACCAGCATATGGTGGTTTCCTGAGGCACCATTAAGAACAAATCTTGCCTCCCCATGGAAAACTTGCTCATTGGAGCTTTGTCATAACCTCTGGTTAGGAGAATCCTTCAGGGCCCTGGTGCCACTGCCCCATACCAAGGTCTCCATGGACTCAAACCAACATTAAGACCATCCTCAGGAAAGTCCATTTCAACTCAGCCCCCTCTGTTGCTACCCCAAGACAGCCGATCAAACGTTTCTTGTTGCTAGGAGACAATTGGAATGTGAGGCTGGCTGCCCAGGCATCCATACTTAGAACGCTGTTCTGGAAAAATACCTTATAAGACGTCCTGGAGCCATCCAACAAATCTTAATTGTCCCACAGAAGGAATCCTTGCGGTTTGGAGCATCTCACAACTCCAATAGTGGGAAAACCCCCATGGCATCCTAATGCCCCCCCTTCCTGAAGGGACCAAAATGGACAGAAACTCAAACCTGAGCCAAAGTCTGAACCTCGACCTGACTTCAGACGCATGAGATATCAATTCAGCCCTGCAGAGTGTGCCTGCCATGTCCTTGCCCCGAAACCTAAGCCTAGCTTGTGCTCTCAGACTTCCGTCCTCACTCTCCTGGCCCACAAGCCCTCCAGTTTGGGAATTCCGAAGCCACAATGCAGCACTCTGCCTGCCCTCAGAAGAAAAACTTTGCCCTATGCTGCTAATAAGAAACCCCAAATGATTTTCAAATGCATGCCACTCGATTGTAAAGCAATTATACAGCCCACCCTGTATTCTAATGCCCTGTCTGGCACAGCCTGAGACACGACATCCCAAACGACACCCAGACAGCTGGCCCCAACCTGGACACATAGGACCCGCTATGGCTGTAGGTCGTCATCTCTTCCCAACCTCGGTTTTCAGGCTTCAGAACCTAGACCTTATCTCCAATCACTGCCCAGGGGTGAACGTGATGCAGAAATTAGAATTCCTCCTTCCCCATGGCCAGAAACCTTGTGGTTGGCATGTTGTCCAATGTTCACTGTGGGAAAACCTACATTGTCCGAAAGGCCACGCCAGTGCTTGAGGGCCGCCTAGGGCACAGACATGCATTGTGACCTGCAGCGTGAGTCCGGTATTAAAGTAACGCCTCTCAGTGGCTGGACCAAGATCCTGCATATGGGGCTTGTCATATCCATAGGCCCCCAGGCTTAACCAGAGGGCGAGTATTCCAGTTGTCAGTACCCACTGCTATGCTCTAGAATCCCTCTACTGGGGGGACACATGAAACAGAAAACAGGACACTTCCCTTCCCACAGAATGACCCCAAACTCTTGGGGGCTGGACAAACTACCAGAGAGGGAGACTTCTACGACCCATGAGGCAACTCCTACATTAAACGGCCATTGTGGACAAAACATCCAGAGACAAAAGCCTGAGCGACTGCCTCCCTCTCACCCTTCTTTCATATCCAGAGGAGCTCCCCTCATGGACTGTAGATCAGGCCTGCCGTAACCTCGGCCCCAAACCTGAGCTGAGTTAGGGTTTTTGGATGTCTGTCTGCACAGCCATGGCCCACACAGCCTCCAGGCTGGGGTCTCTGGAGCCACACCACAGAACTGTGCCTGCTCTCTCCTAAGAAACTGCCCATTCCATTGGCCACAACTCTACAAAATAGTAGAAACCTCAAGGTCCCCAAGGACATCCCACTACCGCAAGCCGCACTGGACAAATAGGGGCATTATGACACAAGCTGAGCAACTACTACCTCCATGCAGACACACAGACAGATATCCGCAGAGACAGAAGATTGAACCAGACAGGCCCCTAGGCCCTATTATGAACTCTTGCTTTGGTGTCCAGGTATCACTCCTCAGAGGCCTGGGTTCGAAGACCAGCATACGGGGCTTTCCTGAGGCACCAGACAGAAGACCTCTCATCTCCACATGGGAAGCTTCCTTGTTGGAGTTGTGTCAAGCCCTTCGGGTTGGAGAATCCTGCCGAGTCCCTTAGCTACTGCCACATTCCAAGGTCTCCATGGCCACCAACCCACATTATGACTCATCCTCAGAAGAGTCCCTATAGGGCTAACCGGAAACGCTAAATGAGTAACAACCTGCATGCCACTCGACCATACCCCAATTATACAGTCTAGCCTGTGCACTAAAGCCCTGTCTGACACAGCCTGAGGGCAGACCTCCAGTCCAACACCCAGACAGCTGGCCATAACAGAGCATATCACACCTACAATGGCTTTAGGCCATCAACTCTACACAACCTCAGTTTTCACCTTCAGAACCTAGACCTTATCTCCACTCACTGCTCAGGAGTGAACGTGATACAAGAATCAGAACTTCTCCTTCGCCTTGGCAAGAAACCTAGTGGTTGGCATGTTTTTGCAACGTTCAGTGTAGTTGAAACCAGTGTGGCCCATGATGCCCCGCTCATGTTTATGGGCCACATTGGTCACAAACACACATTGTGTCCCTCAGCCTGATCCCAGGCCTCAGGTAAGGCCTCTCAGTGGCTGGATGAAGAGTTAGCATATTCGGCTTGCCATGCCCCTAGGCCCCAAATTTTACCCATAGTTCGCGTTCTCCCTTCACTTTTCCCCAGGGCTCATCTTTGGAATTCCTCTTTTGGCGGGACACCTGAGGTAACAAACCTGAAAGGAGTCCTCCCATTCCACAGATTGATGAAAACAATTGGGATCGGTCCAAATCCCCAGAGAGAAAGATTCGTCCATGGCCCATGAGGCTTCCCCGACATTCCACGGCCATCTCGGATACAAAATCCAGAGACAAAAGCCTGAGCAAGTGCCTCAGACTCGCTCTTTCTTTATATCCGGAAGAGTTCTTCTCATGGTTTATAGATCGGGCCTGCCATACCTACCTCCCCAAAGCTAAGCTGAGTTTGTGTTTTCAGACTTCTGTCCCCAAAGTCCTGGGCCACACACCTTCCAGGCTGGGGCCCCAGGTGTCACACATTAGGACTGTGCCTACCCAATCCATGGGAATTCTGCCGATGCCATTGTCCAAAACAGTAAAATTTGGAGAACCCTCCAAATCCCTGAGGCCATCCCAATAGTGCAGGTCGCCCGGGACAAACAAGGGCGGTCTGATACCAGCTGAGCATCTACCTCCACTCATACCATAGATGGATGTCCCCTGAGAAGCAGATTGAACCAGAAAGGACCCTAGGCCATAATCGGATACATTGCTTTGGTTTACAGGCATGTCTCCTCAAAAGCCTGGATTCCAATACCAGCATAGGGGTTTTCTGAGGCACCCATTAGAACAAATCTCGTCTCCACAAGGAACCTTGTGCATCGAGCTATGTCAATAGCTTAGGAGAATACTTCAGGGTCCCGGTACCACCGCCCCATTTTAAGGCCCTCATGGACACAAACACACATTAGGACCCATCCTCAGGAAAGTCCATTTCAAGTCAGTCACTCCTGTTGCTCACGCAGAGCCATGAGATCTAAACTCTCTTGTTGCTAGGAGAAAATTGGAATGCAAGGCCTGCTTCCCAGTCATCCATTCTCGAATGGTGCCCTGGAGTCATTCCATATGGGATGTCCTGAAGCTGCCCAACAGGTCTCAATTGTCCCGCAGAAGGTATCCTTGAAGGGGGCATCCCACAACACCCAACGTGGGAAAACCTACATGGCCTCGAGATTTCGCTCCCTTCATGAAGGGGTCGTCATGCACATAAACTCCAAAGTGAGCCAACGTCTGATCCTCGCCCTGACTTCAGATGCATGAGATATTGGTTCAGATCTACAGTGGTCCCTGCCGTGTCCTCGCCCTGATACACAAGTCTAGCTTGTGTTCTCAGACTTCCGTCCTCACACTCCTGGACACGAAGCCCTCAAGTTTGGCAATTCCGGACCGACAATGAAGCACTCTGCCTGCCCTCTAGAAAACAAATTTTGCCTAATGAGCTGCCCAGACAACTTATATGAGGATAAATCTACATGGCACTCGATTTTACCCAAATTATATAGTCTACGGGGGCATTAATGCACTGTCTGACACAACCTGAGCCCGGACCTCCTGACCAACACCCAGACAGCTGACCGCACACTGAGCACATCAGACCCGCCATGGCCTTAGGTCATCATCTCTTCCCTACCTCCGTTTTCAGCCTTCAGAATCTAGACCTTATCTCCAATAACTGCCCAAGGGTGACTGTGATGCAGAAATCAGAACACTTCCTTACCCATGGCAAGAAATCTTGTCGTTGGCAGGTTGTCCAACGTTCAGTGTAGGAGAAACCAGGATTCACCATGAGGCCCCGCCCATTCTTGTTTGCGAAGTGGGCATAAACACGCATAGTGACCCTCAGTGTGAGTCCTGTCCTCTAGTAAGTCCTCTCAGTCGCTCGACCATTAGATGTCATAATGGGCTTGACATGTCCCTAGGCCCAAATTTGTAACCAGATTTCTGGTTGTCCAGTCGGCCCTCCCCAGGGCTCTACTCTGGAATACCTCATTTGGTGAGACACCTGAGGTTAAAAAACAAAACAAGGCAAATCACAACAACAACAAAACGGACTTCTTCCATCCCACAAAATGACCCCAAAATCTTGCGATGGGGACAAACCACCAGAGGGTAAGACTCGTCCATTTCCCATTGAAGTCAATCGGAAATTTCAGGACCATGAGTGACACGATATCCAGAGACAAAAACTTGAGCACGAGCCTCACACTCGCCCTTTTTTCATATCCCGAAGAGTTCTCCTCATGGTCTGTAGATCAATACTGCCATACCTATTACCCGAAACATAAGCCGCGTTTGTGTTTTCAGACAACTGTCCAAACAGCTCTGCCTACACACCCTACAGGCTCAGGCCCCTGGAGCCAAACCTGAGGACTGTACTTGCCCTCTCCAAGGGAATTGTATGTGCCCATTCCAATGGCCACAACCTACTAATAGGATAAACCTCCAAACTCCCTGAGGCCATCCCAATAGTGGTGGCTTCCCAGGACAAACAGGAGCAATCTGAGCCCATCTGACACCTACATGCACTCAGACGCATAGACTGATGTCCCCAGAGGTAAAAAGGTACGAACAGGCCCCTAGGCACTATTTGGATTCATTGTTGTGCTATCCAGTCAACTCTCCTCAGAGGCCTGGATTTCAATACCAGCGTATTGCTGTTTCCTGACTCATCCCTCAGAACAAATCTCATTTACATATGGGAAACTTGCACGTTGGAGCTGTGTCAAAGCCTCTGTTTGAAAAAACCCTTCAGGGCCCCAGTGCCACCGCTTCATTCCAAGATCTCCATAGACACAAAAACATATTAGGATCCATCCACAGGAGAGTCCATTTCAACTCAGCCTCCTGGGTTGCTCCCCCAGATCCAGCAGATCTAACCTGTCTTGTTGCTAGGACACAATTGGAATGCGAGGTGGGCTACCCAGCCATCCATCCTTAGAACTCTGCTTGGAATCGTTGCCCTGGAGCCAACCAACAGTTCTCAATTGTCCTGCAGAACAATCTTTGCAGTTTGGAGCTTCTCACAACTAACATCGTGGGAAAACCCCCACGGCCTCATGACCCCCCCGCCCCTTCATGAAGGGCCATCAGGGACAGAAACACCAAACTGAGCAATCTTCTGATCCTCGCCCTGACATCATAAGCATGAGATCTCGATTCAGGTCTGTAGATTGTTCCTGCCTTGTCCTCACCCAGAAACCTAAGCCTAGCTTGTTCTCAGATTTCCTTCCTCAGACTACTGGCCCACAAGCCTCCAGTTTGAAAACCAGAACTATAATGCAGCACTCTACCTGCCCTCAGGAAGAAAAACATTGCCCTCTGGGGCTACCCAGAAACTCCAAAAGAGGATCAACCTGCACGCCATACGACTGTACCCCAAATATATAGGCTGACCTGGGCACTATTGCCCTTTTTGACACAGCCTGAGCCTGGATTACCTGGCCCCACACAGAAAGCTGGCCGCTCACTGAGCACATTGGACCCGCCATGGTCTTAGGTCGTCATCTCTTCCCAACCTCGGTTGTCAAGTTTCAGAACCTAGACCTTATCTCCAATCACTGCCCAGGCTTGAAAGTGATGCAGAAAACACAACTCCTTCCCCGTGGCAAGAAACCATGTGGTTGGCATGTTGTCCAACGTTCAGTGTAGTTGATACCAGGGTGGCCCATGAGGCCCCGCTCATGTTTGCGGGCCACATTGGTCAAAACCACACATTGTGACCCTCACCCTGATCCCAGTCCTCAATAAGGCCTCTCAGTGGCTGGATGAAGAGATAGCATATTGGGCTTGCCATGCCCCTAGGCCCCAAATTTTAACCATAGTTAGGGTTCTCCCTTCACTTTTCCCCAGGGCTCATCTTTGGAATTCCTCTTTTGGTGGGACACCTGAGGTAACAAACCTGAAAGGAGTCCTCCCATTCCACAGATTGACGAAAAACAATTGGGATCGGGCCAAATCCACAGAGAGGAAGATTCGTCCATGGCCCATGAGGCCTCCCCGACATTCCACGGCCATCTCTGATACAAAATCCAGAGACAAAAGCCTGAGCAAGCGCCTCAGACTCGCTCTTTCTTCATATCGGGAAGAGTTCTTCTCATGGTTTATAGATCGGGCCTGCCATACCTACGTCCCCAAACCTAAGCTGAGTTTGTGTTTTCAGACTTCTGTCCTCAAAGTCCTGGGCCACACACCCTCCAGGCTTGGGCCCCTGGAGTCACACATTAGGACTGTGCCTACCCAATCCATGGGAATTCTGCCGATGCAATTGTCCAAAACAGTAAAATTTGGAGAACCCTACAAATCCCTGAGCCCATCCCAATAGTGCAGGTCGCCTGGGACAAACAAGGGCGGTCTGATACCAGCTGAGCATCTACCTCCACTCATACCATAAATGGATGTCCCCTGAGAAGAAGATTGAACCAGACAGGACCCTAGGCCATAATCGGATACATTGCTTTGGTTTACAGGCATGTCTCCTCAAAAGCCTGGATTCCAATACCAGCATAGAGGTTTTCCTGAGGCACCCATCAAAACAAATCTCGTCTCCACAAGGAACCTTGTGCATCGAGCTATGTCAAAAGCTTAGGAGAATACTTCAGGGTCCCGGTGCCACCGCCCCATTTTAAGGCCCTCATGGACACAAACACACATTAGGACCCATCCTCAGGAAAGTCCATTTCAAGTCATCCACCCCGGTTTCTCCCGCAGAGCCATCAGATCTAAACTGTCTTGTTGCTAGGAGACAATTGGAATGCGAGGCGGGCTTCCCAGGCATCCATCCTCGAAAGGTGCCCTGGAGTCATTCCATATGGGATGTCCTGGAGCTGCCCAACAAGTCTCAATTGTCCCGCAGAAGGAATCCTTGAAGGGGGCATCCCACAACTCCCAACGTGGGAAAACCTCCATGGCCTCGAGATTCCGCTCCCTTCATGAAGGGGCCGTCATGCACAGAAACTCCAACCTGAGCCAACTTCTGATCCTTGCCCTGACTTCAGATGCATGAGATATAGGTTCAGATCTACAGGGGTACCTGCCGTGCCCTGGCCCTGAAACCCAAGTGTAGCTGTGTTCTCAGACTTCCGTCCTCACACTCCAGGCCCCGAAGCCCGGAAGTTTCGCAATTCCAGACCCACAATGCAGCACTCTGCCTGCCCTCTAGAAAAAAAATTTGGCCTAATGAGCTGCCCAGGCACCTTATATGTGGATAAATCTACATGGCATTCGACTGTACCCAAAGTATATAGTCTAACCTGGGCACTAATGCACTGTCTGACACAACCTGAGCTCGGACCTCCTGACCAACAACCAGACAGCTGACCGCACACTGAGCACATCAGAACCGCCATGGCCTTAGGTCATCATCTCTTCCCAACTGCGGTTTTTCAGGCTTCAGAACCTAGACCTTATCTCCAACCACTGCCCAGGGGTGCCTGTGATGCAGAAATCAGAACTCGTCCTTACCCATGGCAAGAAACCTTGTGGTTGGCATGTTGTGCAACGTTCAGTGTAGGAGAAACCAGCATTCACCCGAAGGCCCCGCCAATTCTTGAGTGCGAAGAGGGCATAAACACGCATTGTGACCCTCAGCGTGAGTCCTGTGCTCTAGTAAGTCCTCTCAGTGGCTCGACCATTAGATGTCATAATGGGCTTGACATGTCCCTAGGCCACAATTTTTAACCACATTTCTGGTTGTCCGGTCGGCCCTCCCCAGGGCTCTACTCTGGAATACCTCATTTGGTGAGACACCTGAGGTTAAAAAACAAAACAAAGCAAATCAACAACAACAACAACAAAACGGACTCCTTCCATCCCCAGAATGACCCAAAACTCTTGGGAATGGGCAAAACCCCAGATAGTAAGACTCGTCCATTTCCCATGAAGTCACCCGGAAATTTCACGACCATGAGTGACACGATATCCAGAGACAAAAACTTGAGCACGAGCCTCACACTCGCCCTTTTTTCATATCCTGAAGAGTTCTCCTCATGGTCTGTAGATCAGTCCTGCCATACCTATGACCCGAAACATAAGCCGCGTTTGTGTTTTCAGACAACTGTCCAAACAGCTCTGGCCTACACACCCTACAGGCTCAGGCCCCTGGAGCCAAACCTGAGGACTGTACTTGCCCTCTCCAAGGGAATTGTATGTGCCCATTCCAATGGCCACAACCCTACTAATAGGATAAACCTCCAAACTGCCTGAGGCCATCCCAATAGTGGTGGCTTCCCAGGACAAACAGGGGCAATCTGAGCTCATCTGAGCACCTACCTGCACTCAGACGCATAGACTGTTGTCCCCAGAGGTAAAAAGGAACGAACAGGCCCCTAGGCACTAAACGGATCCATTGCTGTGGTATCCAGTCATCTCTCCTCAGAGGCCTGGATTTCAATACCAGCGTATGGCTGTTTCTTGACTCACCCATCAGAAAACATCTCATCTACACATGGGAAACTTGCACGTTGGAGCTGTGTGAAAGCCTCTGTTTGGAAAAACCCTTCAGGACCCCAGTGCCACCGCTACATTCCAAGGTCTCCATAGACACAAAAAGACATTAGGACCCATCCACAGGAGAGTTTATTTCAACTCAGCCTCCTGGGTTGCTCCCCCAGATCCAGCAGATCTAACCTGTCTTGTTGCTAGGACACAATTGGAATGCGAGGTGGGCTACCCAGCCATCCATCCTTAGAACCCTGCTCGGAATCGTTGCCCTGGAGCCAACCAACAGGTCTCAATTGTCCTGCAGAAGAATCTTTGCAGTTTGGAGCTTCTCAGAACTAACATCGTGGGAAAACCCCCACGGCCTCGTGACCCCCCCGCCCCTTCATGAAGGGCCATCAGGGACATAATCTCCAGCCTGAGCGATCTTCTGATCCTCGCCCTGACATCATAAGCACGAGATCTCGATTCAGGTCTGTAGATTGTTCCTGACTTGTCCTCACCCAGAAACCTAAGCCTAGCTTGTTCTCAGATTTCCTTCCTCAGACTACTGGCCCACAAGCCTCCAGTTTGAAAACCAGAACTATAATGCAGCACTCTTCCTGCCCTCAGGAAGAAAAACATTGCCCTCTGGGGCTACCCAGAAACTCCAAAAGAGGATCAACCTGCACGCCATTCTACTGTACCCCAAATATATAGGCTGACCTGGGCACTATTGCCCTTTTTGACACAGCCTGAGCCTGGATTACCTGGCCCCACACAGAAAGCTGGCCGCTCACTGAGCACATTGGACCCAGCATGGTCTTAGGTCGTCATCTCTTCCCAACCTCGGTTGTCAAGTTTCAGAACCTAGACCTTATCTCCAATCACTGCCCAGGCTTGAAAGTGATGCAGAAAACACAACTCCTTCCCCGTGGCAAGAAACCATGTGGTTGGCATGTTGTCCAACGTTCAGTGTAGTTGAAACCAGGGTGGCCCATGAGGCCCCGCTCATGTTTGCGGGCCACATTGGTCAAAACCACACATTGTGACCCTCACCCTGATCCCAGTCCTCAATAAGGCCTCTCAGTGGCTGGATGAAGAGATAGCATATTGGGCATGCCATGCCCCTAGGCCCCAAATTTTACCCATAGTTCGGGTTCTCCCTTCACTTTTCCACAGAGCTCTTCTTTGGAATTCCTCTTTTGGCGGGACACCTAAGGTAACCAACCTGAAAGGAGACCTCCCATTCCACAGATTGACGAAAAAGAATTGGGATCGGGCCAATTCCACAGAGAGGAAGATTCGTCCATGGCCCATGAGGTTTCCCAGACAATCCACGGCCATCGCTGATACCGAATCTAGAGACAAAAGACTGAACAAGCACCTCAGACTCGCTCTTTCTTCATATCCTGAAGAGTTCTTCTCATGGTTTATAGATCGGGCCTGCCATACCTACGTCTCCAAACCTAAGCTGAGTTTATGTTTTCAGACTTCTGTCCTCAAAGTCCTGGGCCACACACCCTCCAGGCTTCGGTCCCTGGAGCCACACATAAGGACTGTGCCTACCCAATCCATGGGAACTCTGCCCATTCCATTGTCCAAAACCGTAAAATTAGGAGAACCCTCCAAATCCCTGAGGCCATCCCAATAGGGCATGTCGCCCGTGACATACAAGCGCGGTCTGATAGCAGCTGAGCATCAACCTCCACTCATACCATAGATGGATGTCCCCAGAGAAGAAGATTGAACCAGACAGGACCCTGGCCAATCGGATCCATTGCTTTGGTGAGAGGCATGTCTCCTCAAAAGCCTGGATTCCAATACCAGCATAGGGGTTTTCCTGAGGTAGCAATCAGAACAAATCTCGTCTCCACAAGGAAACATGTGCATCGAGCTCTGTCAAAAGCTTAGGAGAATACTTCAGGGTCCCGGTGCCACGGCCCCATTCCAAGGCCCCATGGACACAAACACACATTAGGACCCATCGTGAGGAAAGTCCATTTCAAGTCAGCCACCCCGGTTGCTCCCGCAGAGCCATCAGATCTAAACTGGCTTGTTGCTAGGAGACAATTGGAATGCGAGGCTGGCTTCCCAGGCATCCTCCCTCGAACGGTGCTATAGAGTCATTCCATATGGGATGTCCTGGAGCTGCCCAAAGGCCTCAATTGTCCCGCAGAAGGAATTCTTGAAGGGGGCAACCCACAACTCCCACGTGGGAAAAACTCCATGGACACGAGATTCCGCTCCCTTCATGAAGGAGCCGTCAGGCACAGAAACTCCAACCTAAGCCAAAGTCTAATTCTCTCCCTGACTTGAAATGGATGAGATATTGGTTCAGATCTGCAGGGGGTACCTGCCGTGCCCTTGCCCTTAGCCCAAGTATAACTTTTGTTCTCAGAATTCCGACCTCACTCTCCTGGCCTCAAAGCCCTCATGATTGGTAAATCCGGTCCCACAATTAAGCACATGGCCTGCTTTCTGGAAAAAAAATATTGCCTAAAGAGCTGCCAAGGCACCTTATATGAAGATAAACCTACACGGTACTCGGCTTTGCCCGAATTATATAGTCTAACCTGGGCACTAATGCACTGTCTGACACAACCTGAGCCCGGACTTCCTGACCAACACCCAGACAGCTGACCGCACACTGAGCACATCAGACCCGCCATGGCCTTAGGTCCTCATCTCTTTCCTACCTCAGTTTTCAGGCCTCAGAAACTAGACTTTATCTCTGCCTGGGGATGAGTGTGATGCAGAAATCAGAACTTCTCCTTCCACATGGCAAGAAACCTTGTGGTTGGCATGTTGTCCAACGTTCATTGTAGGAGAAACTAGCATTCACCCTGAGGCCCGCCTATTCTTGAGTGCGACGAGGGCATAAATATGCATTGTGACCCTCAGGGTGAGTCCTGTCCTCTAGTAAGTCCTCTCAGAGCCTGGATCACTAGATGTCATAATGGGCTTGACATAGCCCTACGCCCCAATTTTTAACCAGATTTCTGGTTGTTCAGTCACCCCTCCCCAGAGCTCTACTCTGGAATTCCTCATGTGGTGGGACAACGGAGGTTAAAAAATGAAACAAAACAAAGCAACAACAACAACAACAAAAACGACTTCTTCCATCCCAAGAATGACCCCAACCTCTTTGGAAGGGGCCAAATCGCCAGAGAGTAAGACTCGTCCATTTCCCATGAAGTCACCCGGAAATTTCACGACCATGAGTGACATGATATGCAGAGACAAAAACATGAGCAATAGCCTCACACTCGCCCTTTTTTCATATACCGAAATGTTCTCCTCATGGTCTGTAGATCAGTCCTGCCCTACCTATGACCCGAAACAGAACTCGAGTTTGTGTTTTCAGACAACTGTCCAAACAGCCCTGGCCTACACACCCTATAGGCTCAGGCCCCTGAAGCCAAACCTGAGGACTGTTCTTGCCCTCGCAAGGGAATTGTGTGAGCCCATTCCAATGGCGACAACGCAACTAAAAGTATAAACCTTTAAATTCCCTGAGGCCATCCCATAGTGTTGGCTTCCAAGGACAAACACGGGCAATCTGAGTTCATCTGAGCACCTACCTGCACTCTGACCCATAGATAGATGTCGCCCGAGGTAAAAAGAAACCAACAGGCCCCTAGGCACTAATCGGATCCATTGCTTTGGTTTCCAGGCATCTCTCCTCAGAGGCCTGGATTTCAATACCAGAATATGGCTGTTTCTTGACTCACCCATCAGAACAAATCTCCTCTACACATGGGAAACTTGCATGGTGGAGCTGTGTCAAACCTCTGTTTAGGAGAAGCCTTCAGGGCCCTAGTGCCACCGCTTAATGCCACAGTCTCCATAGACACAAAAACATATTAGGACCCATCCACAGGAGAGTCCATTTAAACTCAGGCTCCTCGGTTGCTCCCCGAGATCCAACAGATCTAGCCTGTCTTGTAGCTAGGAGAATATTGGAATGCGAGGTGGGCTACCCAGCCATCCATCCTTAGAACCCTGCTCAGAATCATTGGCCTGGAGCCAACCAACTGGTCTCAATTGTCCCACAGTAGAATCTTTGCAGTTTGGAGCTTCTCACAACTCCCATGGTGGGAAAACCCCCACGGCCTCGTGATTCCCCCCCTTTATGAAGGGGCCATCAGGGACAGAAAGTCAAACCTGAGGCATCGTCTGATGCTCAACCTGACTTCAGGTGCAAGAGATCTCGATTCAGCTCTGTAGATTGTGCCTGCCATGTCCTCACACATAAAACCTAAGCCTAGCTTGTGTTCTCGGAGTTCCGTCCTCAGACTACCGGCCAATAAGCCCTCCAGTTTGGCAATCCAGAAGTACAATGCGGCACTCTGCCTGCTCCCTGGAAGAAGAACATTGCCCTCTGGGGCTACGCAGAAACCCCAAATGAGGATCAACTTGCATGCCATTTGGCTGTACACCAAATATATAGGCTGAGGTGGGCACAATTGCCCATTCTGACACAGCCTGAGCCTGGAACTCCTGGCCTCACCCAGACAGCTGGCCACACACTGAGCACATCGGACCCGCCATGGCCATAGGTCGTCATCTCTACCCAACCTCGGTTTTCACGCTTCAGAACCTTGACCTTATCTCCAATCACTGCCCAGGTTTGAAAATGTTGCAGAAATCCGAACTCGTTCCCTTGGCAAGAAACCTCGTGGTTGGCATGTTGTCCAACTTTCAGTGTAGTTGAAACCAGTGTGGCACATGAGACCCAGCCCACGCTTGAGGGCCACATTGGTCTCAAACACACATTGTGACCCTCAGCCTGAGCCCGGTCCTCAGGCAAGGCCTCTCAGTGGCTGCATGAAGAAAGAGCATATTGGGCTTGCCATGCCCCTAGACCCCAATTTTTAACCAAGTTCGGGTTGTCCCTTCACTCTTGCCCAGGGCTCTGCTTTGGAATTCCTCTTTTGGTGGGACACCTCAGGTAACAAACCTTAAAGGAGTCCTCCCATTCCACAGATTCACGAAAAAGAATTGGGATAGGGCCAAATCCACAGAGAGGAAGATTCGTCCATGGCTCATGAGGCCTCCCCGACATTCCACGGCCATCGCTGATACAAAATCCAGAGACAAAAGCCTAAGCAAGCGCCTCAGACTCGCTCTTTCTTCATATCCTGAAGAGTTCTTCTCATGATTTGTAGTTCGGCCGTGCCATACCTACGTCCCCAAACCTAAGCTGAGTTTGTGTTTTTTGAGTTCTGTCCTCAAAGTCCTGGGCCACACACCCTCCAGGCTGGGCCCCTGGAACCACACATTAGGACTGTGCCTTACCAATCCATGGGAATTCTGCCCATTCCATTATCCAAAACCATACAAATTAGGAGAAACCTCCAAATTCCCTGAGGCCATACCAATGGTGTAGGTTGTCCGGGACAAAAAAGGGCCGTCTGACACCAGCTGAGCATCTACCTCCACTCATACCATAGATGGATGTCCCCAGAGAAGAAGATTGACCAGACAGGACCCCAGGCCATAATGGGATCCATAGCTTTGGTTTACAGGCATGTCTCCTCAAAAGCCTGGTTTCCAATACCAGCTGAGGGCTTTTCCTGAGGCACCCATCAGAACAAATCTCGTTTACACATGGGAAACTTGCATGTTGGAGCTCTCTCAAAGCCTCTGGTTAGAAGGACATTTCAGGTTCCCGGTGCCAGCGCCTCATTCCAAGGTCTCCATGGAGACACACCCACATTAGGACCCATCCACAGGAGAGTCCATTTCAAATCAGCCCCCTCAGTTGCTCCCCCTGATCCAGCAGATCTAACCCGTCTTGTCGCTAGGAGATGATTGGAATGAGAGGCAGGCTTCCCAGCCATCCATACTTAGAACCATTCTCAGAATGATGCTGTATGGGAAGTCCTGGAGCCAACCAACAGGTCTCAATAGTCCCGCAGAAGAATCTTTACTGTTTGGAGCATCTCACAACTCCCATCGTGGGAAAACCTCCATGGCCTCGTGATCCCGCCCCCTGCGCTTCATGAAGGGGCCATCAGGGACAGAAGCTCCAACCTGAGCGATCGTCTGATCCTCGCCCTGACTTCAGATGCAGGACATCTTGATTCAGCTCTGCAGAGTGTGCCTGCCGTGCCCTTGCCCAGAAACGTAAGTCTAGTTTGTGTTCTCAACTTCCATCCTCACATTCCTGGCCCACAAGCCCTCCAGTTTGGCAATTCCAGAACTACAAGGCAGCACTCTGCCTGCTTTCCGGAAGAAAAACTTTGCCCTCTGGGGCTACCCAGATTCCCCAAATGAGGATCAACCTGCATGCCACTTGACTGGACCCCAATTATACAGGCTGCCCTGGGCACTACTGCACTTTCTGGCACAGCCTGAGACTGAACCTCCTGGCTCGCACCCATCCAGCTAGCCACACACTGAGCACATCGGACCCGCCATGGCCTTAGGTCATCATCTCTTTCCAACCTCGGTTTTCAGGCTTCAGAACCTAAACCTTATCTCCAGTCACCACCCAGGGTTGAACATGATGCAGGAATCAGAACTCCTTCCCCATGGCAAGAAACCTTGTGGTTGGCATGTTGTCCAACGTAAAGTGTAGTTGAAACCAGTGTGGCCCATGAGGCCCTGCAGATGCTTGAGGACCAAGTCAGTCACAAACATGCATTGTAACCCTCAACGTGAGCCCAGTTCTCAAGTAAGGCCTCTCAGCGGCTGGACCAAAAAACAGCATATTGGGCTTGCCATGCCCCTAGGCCCCAATTTTTAACCAGATTTCTGGTTGTCCAGTCTCCCCTCCCCAGGGCTCGGCTTTGGAATCCCTCTTTTGGTGGGACACCTGAGGTAACAAAACTGAAAGGACTCCTCCCATCCCACAGTTTGACCCAAAACAATTGGAATCGGGCCAAATCCACAGAGCGGAAGACTCGTCCATGGCCCATGAGGCCTCCCCGACATTCCACGCCCATCGTTGACACAAAATCCAGAAACAAAATCCTGAACAAGTGCCTCACAATCTCTCTTTCTTCATATCCGGAAGAATTCTCCTCACGGTCTGTAGATCGGGCCTGCCATACCTACGTCCCTAAACCTAAACTGAGTTTGTGTTTTAGACTTCTGTCTCCACAGTCCTGGTGCACACACCCTGCAAGCTGGGGCCCCTGGAGCCACATCAAAACTGTGCCTTCCCTCTCCAGGGGAATTCTGCCCATTCCATTGTCCATAATCATAAAATTAGGAGAAACCTCCAAAGTCCCCAAGGCCTTCAAAATAGTGTAGGCCGCCTGGGACAAACAAGGGCCATCTGACACCAGCTGAGCATCTAACTCCACTAATACCTTAGATGGATGTACACAGAGAAGAAGATTCAACCGGACAGGCCCCTAGGCTCTAAACGGAGCCATTGCTTTGGTTTCCAGTTATCTCTCTTCAGAGGCCTATATTCCAATAATAGTATATGTGGGTTTCCTGAGGCACCAATCAGAACAAATCTCGTCTCCACATGGGAAACTTGTCCTTTGGAGATGTCTCAAAACCTCCGGTTAGGAGAATCCTTCAGGGCCCATGCACCAACGCCCCATTCCAAGGTCTCCATGGACACAAACCCACATTAGCATCCATCCTCAGGAGAGTCCATTTCAACTCAGCCCCCTTGGTTGCTCTGACAGAGCCAGCATATCAAACCTGTCTATTTGCTAGGAGACAACTGCAATGTGAGGCGGGCTTCCCATGCATCCATCCTTAGATCCCTGCTCTGGTGTCATTCTGTATGGTATGTACTGGAGTGATACAAAAGGTCTCAATTGTTGATCAGAAGGAATCTTTGTTGTTTGGAGCATCTCACAACTCCCATCGTGGGTAAACCTCCATGGACTGGAGAAGCTGTCCCCTTCATAAAGTGGCCAGAATGGACAGAAATTCAAACCTAAGCCTAGGTTTGAACCTCGCCCTGACTTCAGATTCATGATATCCCGATTCAGATCTGCAGAGGGTGCCTGCCGTGCCCTCGCCCAGAACCTACGCCTAACATGTGTTCTCAGACTTCCGTCCTCACACTCCCCGTCCACAAGGCATCCACTTTGGAAATTCCGGAGCCACAATGCAGCACTCTGCCTGTTCTCCAGAAGAAAAACATTGCCCTTGGGGCTACCCAGAAATGCCAAATAAAGATCAACCTGCAGGGCACTCAGTTGTACCCCAATTATACAATCTACCCTGGGCACTAATGCCCTGTCTGACACAGCCCAAGCTTGGACCTCCCGACCAACACCCAGACAGCTGGCTCCACGCTGAGCATATCGGACCCAACATGGTCTTAGGTCGTCATCTCTTCCCAACCTCGGTTTTCAGACTTCACAACCTAGACCTTATCTCCAATCACTGCCCAGGGGTGAATGACATGCAGAAATCAGAATTAATACTTCCCCATGGCAAGAACTCATGTGGTTGACATGTTGACTATCATTCAGTGTAGGAGAAACAAGCATGCACCATGAGTCCCCACCCATGCTTGAGTACCACGAGGGCATAAACACGCATTGTGACCCTCAGCATGAGTTCTGTCCTCAATGAAGGCCTCTCAGTGGCTGGACCATTAGAAGGCATATTGGGCTTGCCATGCCCCTAGGCCCGTATTTTTAGTTAGATTTCTTGTTGTCCAGGGCTCTGCTCTGGAATCCCTCTTTTGGTGGGACACCTTAGTTAACAAAACTGAATCCCACAGATTAACCCAAAACAATTGGGATCTGGCCAAATCCACAGAGAGAAAGACTCTTCCATGGCCCATGAGGACTCCTTGACATTCCACAGCCATCATTGACACAAAATCCAGGGGCAAAAGCCTGACAAGTGTCACACTTTCACCCTTTATTCATATCCCAAAAAGTTCTCCCCATAGTCTGTAAATCGGACCTGCCATACCTACGTCCCCAAAGCTAAGCTGAGTTTGTGTTTTCAGACATCTGTCCCCACAGTCCTTGCCCACACACCCTCAAGGCTGGGCCCTTGGAGCCACACATCAGGTCTGTGCCTGCCCACTCCACAGGAATTCTGCCCATGCCATTGTCCATAATCATACAATTTAGGAGAAACCTCCAAAGTCCCCGAGGCCATCCCTATAGTGTAGGCCGCCCGGACAAACAGGAGCGGTCTGACACCAGCTGAGCAACTACCTCCATTTCATAAAATAGACAGATGTCGACAGAGAAGAAGATTGAACCAGAGAGGCTCCTAGGACCTAATTGGATGCATTGCTGCGGTTTCTATGTATCTCTCCTCAGAGGCCTGGTTCTAATACCAGCATATGTGGGTTTCCTGAGGCACCAATTAGAACAAATCTTGTCTCCACATGGAAAACTTGCTCTTTCGAGTTGTTTCAAAATCTCCGGTTAGAATCCTTTAGAGCCCTGGGGCCACCACCCCATTCCAACGTCCTCATGGACACAAACACACATTAAGACCCATCTTCAGGAGAGTCCATTTCAACTCAGCTCCCACGATTGCTCCTGCATAGCCATCAGATCGTACCTGTCTTGTGGCAGGGAGACAATTGGTGTAAGAGGCAGTCTGCTCAGGCATCCATCCTTAGAACCCGGCTCTGCAGTCATTCCATATGGGATGTCCTGGAGCCATCCAACAGTTCTCAATTTTCCTGCAGAAGGAATCCTTGCAGTTTGGAGCATCCCACAACTCCCAACGTGGGAAAACCTCCATGGCCTCGAGATTCCACCCCTTTGATGAAGGGGCCATCATGGACAGAAACTCCAACCTGCGCCTAAGTCTGATCCTCGTCCTGACTTCAGATGAATGAGATTTTGATTCGGATCTGCAGAGGGTGCCTGCCGTGCCCTCGCCCTGAAACTTAAGTTTAGCTTATGATCTCAGACTTACGTGCTCACACTCCTGGTCCCGACGCCCTTAAGTTTGGCAATTCTGGACCCACAATGCTGCACTCTGCCTGCCCACCAGAAGAAAAATGTTGCCCCAGTGAGCTTCCCTGACACAATAAATGAGGATGAACCTACATGGAACTCAACTGTACCCAAATTATACATTCTAACCTGGGCACTAATGCACTGTCTGACACAGCCTGAATCCATACCTCCTGAACAACACCCAGAAAGCTGACCGCACACTGAGCACATCGGACCCTCCATGACCTTAGGTTATCATCTCATCCCAACCTCGATTTTCTGGATTCAGAACTTAGATCTTATCTCCAGTCACTGCCCAGGGGTGAACATGATGCAGAAATCAGAATTCCTCCTTCCCCATGGAAAGAAACCTTGTGGTTCGTATGTTGTCCAAAGTTCAGTGTAGGAGAATCAAGCATGGCCCATGAGTCCCCGCCCATGCTTGATGCCTACATTGGGCACAAACATGCATTGTGACCCTCAGTGTGAGCACTGTACTCAAGTAAGACCTCTCAGTGGCTGGACCAAGGTACCCCATATGGGGATTGCCATGCGCTTAGGCCCCCAATCTTATAAAGAGTTCAGGTTGTCCAGTTGCCCCTTCCCAGGGTTCTGCTCTGGAATCCCTCTTTAGTGGCACACCTGAGGTAAAAAAAAAAAAAAAAAAAAAAAAAAAAAAAAAAAACAGAATCGACTCCTCCCATCCCACGGAATGACCCCAAAATATTGGGATCATCCAAATCCCCATAGAGGAAGTCTCACCCATGGTCCATGAGGACGCCCCTACATTCCACGGCCATCAGTGACACAAAATCCAGAGTCAAAAGCCTGAGCAAGTGCCTCACACTCACTCTTTGTTCATATCCTGAAGAGTTCTGCTCAAGGTCTGTAGATCGGGCCTCCCATACCTATGTCCCCAAACCTAAGACGAGTTTCTGTTTTCAGACTTCTGTCCCCACAGCTCTGACCCACACACCCTCCATGCTTGAGCCCCTAGAGCCACACCTCAGGATTGTGCCTTCCCTCCCCAAAGGAATTCTGCCCATTTCATTGGCCACAAACTTGCAAATTAGGAGAAACCTCCAAAGTCAAAGTGGCCATCCCAATAGTGTAGACTGCCCAGGACAAATAGGGGCAATCTGACACCAGCTGAGGAACTACCTCCACTCAATCCCATAGACAGATGAACCGAGAGAAGAAGATTAAACCAGACAGGCCCCAGGCCCTAATCAGATCCATTGCCTTGGTTTCCAGGCATCTCTCCTCAGAGTTCTGGTTTCCAATACCAGCATATTGGGGGTTACTGAAGCACCAATGAGAACAAATCTTGTTTCCCCATGGGAAAAATGCTTCTTGGAGCTGTGTCAAAACCTCTGGTTAGGAGCATCCTTCAGAGCCCTGGTGCCACTGCCCCATTCCAAGGTCTCCATGGACACAATCCCACATTAGGACCGATCCTCAGGAGAATGCATTTCAACTCAGCCCCCTCGGCTGCTACATCATAGGCAGCAATCAAACGTGCCGTTTCGCTAGGAGACAATTGGAATGCAAGGCCAGATGCCCAGGCATCCATCCTTAGAACCCTGCTCTGCAATTGTTCCATATGGGATGTCCTGGAGCCATCCAATAGGTTTCAACTGACCCGCAGAAAATCCTTGTGGTTTGGAGCATCTCACTACTGCCATCATGGGAAAACACCAATGGCGGTGTGATGACCCCCCTTCATGAAGGGGCCATCATGGACAGAAACTCCAACCTGAGCCAACATATGAACCTCGCCCTGACCTCAGATGCATGAAATCTCAATTCAGCTCTGCAGAGTGTGCCTGCCATTTCCTCGCCCTGAAACCAAAGCAAAGCTTCAGTTCTCAGACTTACATCCTTGCATTCCTGGCCGCAAGGCCTCCAGTTTGGCAGTTCCGGAGCCAGAATGCAGCACTCTGCCTGCCCTCCAGAAGAAAGACTTTGCCTTATGGGGCTACGGAGAAACCCCAAATAATTATCTTCTGCATGCCACTCAACTGTACCCCAATTATACAGCGTATCTGGGCACGAATGCCCTGTCTGGCACAGCCTGAGTGCAGACCTCCTGAACGACACCTAGAAAGCTGGCCCCAAACTGAACACATCGGACCCGCCATGGCCTTAGGTCGTCATCTCTTCCAAACCTCGGTTTTCAGGCTTCAGAACCTAGACCTTATCTCCAATTAGTGCCCAGAGGTGAACGTGATGCAGAAATCAAAACTCCTCCTTCCCCATGGCAAGAAACCCTGAGGTTGGCATGTCCAAGGTTCACTGTAGGAGAAACCTGCAAGCTCAATGAGGTCCCGCCCAATATTGAGGACCACCTTGGGCACAAACACACATTGTGACCCTCAGCATGAGTCCACTATTCAAGTAACGTCTCTCAGTGGCTGGACCAAGAATCTGCATATGGGCTTGCCATGCCCATAGGACCCCAGGCCTAACCAGAGGGTGGGTATTCCAGTTGTATGTACCCAGTGCTCTGCTCTAGAATCCCTCTATTGTGGGGACACATGAGACAGAAAACAGGACTCCTCCCTTCCCACAAAATGACCCCAATCTCTTGGGAGCCGGACAAATCACCAGAGAGGGAGACTTCCATGGCCCATGAGACCATGCTTACATTAAATGACCATCATGAATACAACATCCAGAGACATAAGCCTGAACGACCGCCTCTCACTCGCCTTACTTTCTAATCACAATGAGCTCCCCTCACGGACTGTAGATCACTCTTGCCATAACCTCAGCCCCAAACCTCAGCCGAGTTTGTGTTTTTGGATGTCTGTCCCCACAGCCCTGGCCCACACAGCCGCCAGGCTGGGGCCTCTGGAGCCACACCACAGGACTGTCCTGCTCTCTCCAAGGAGACTATGCCCATTCCATTGCCCATAACCCCACAGAATAGGAGAAACCTCAAGGCCCCCGAGGACATCCCACTACTATAAGCCTCTCTGGACAAAGGCATCCTGACACTAGCTGAGCAACTACCTCCATGCAGAAACACAGACAGATGTCGGCAGAGACAGTAGATTGAACCAGACAGGCCCCTGGGCCCTAATCTGAACTCTTGCTTTGGTTTCCAGGTGTCACTCCTCAGAGGCCTGGGTTTGAAGACCAGCATCTGGGGCTTTCCTGAGACACCAAACAGAACAACTATCGTCTCCACATGGGAAGCTTCATTGTTGGAGCTGTGTCAAACCCTTCGGTTTGGAGAAACCTGCAGAGTCCCTGAGCCACCGCCACATTCCAAGGTCTCCATGGCCAACAACCCACAGTATGACTCATCCTCAGGAGAGTCCATTTCAACTCAGCCCTCTGAGAAACCCGCCCAAGAGCCTGCAGATTGAGCCTGCCTTGCCCCAAGCAGCCAGTGGGAATGTGAGGTGGCATTTGCAGACATTCATGCTTAGACCCCTTCTCTCGAGTCTTTCTGTAGGGGTCATCCTAGAACCATCTCATAGTACTCGACTGTCCTACAGAGGAAACCTTGATGTTTGGGGCAGCTCATAACTCCCAGCGTTGGGAAACCTCCCTGGCCTCATGACGCCCCCACCCCCTTCAGGAAGGGGCCATAATGGACACAAACTCCAACCTGAGGCAACGTCTGATACTCGCCCTGACCTCAGATGCAGGAGATCTTGATTCAGTCTCTGCAGAGTGGGCCTGCCATGCCCTTGGCCCCAAACCTAACGCTAGCTTGTGTTTTCAGACTTCCCTCTTCACACTCCTGGCAAACAAGCCCTCCAGACTGGGAATTCCAGAACCACAACACAGTTTTCTGCCTGCCCACCAGAAGAAAAACGTTGCCCTATGGGGCTCTCCAGAAACCACAAATGAGAACCAACCTGCTCTGGCCTCGACCGCACCCTAACTGGAAAGGCTACCCTGGTCAGTAATGCTCTGTCTGACACAGCCTGACGTCCCGACAGACAAGGAAACAGCTGGCTGCACACTAAGCACATCAGACAGGCCATGGCCTTATGCTGTCATCTCTTCCCAACCTGGGTTTTCAGACATCTGACCCTAGATATTATATCAAATCCTGGCAAACGTGGGTAACTGAAGCACAAATCAGATCTTCTCCTTCCCCATGGCTGGAAAGCTTGCTGTTGGCATGGAGTCATACCTTCAGTGTAGGAGAAACCTTCATGGCCCCTGAGGCCAAGCCTAAACTTGAGTGCCTCCTTGGGTACAAACTCGCATTGGGACCATCAGCATGGGCCCCATGTCGAAGTAAGGTCTCTCAGGGCCTCGACCAAGAGCCCGCAAATGGGGCTTGCCAAGCCCCTATGATCCCAATCTTCACAAGAGCTCGAGTATTCCATTTGCTCGAACCCAGGACTGTGATCTGGAGTCCCTCTCCTGGAAGAACACCTGAACCAGACAGCAGGACTCCACCCTTCCCACAAAATGTCCCCAAAATCTTAAGAGCTGGACCAACTCCTCAGAGAGGGAGACTCTTCCATAGCCCCTGAGGTCACCCCTACATTCCACGGCTATGGGAGACAAAACATCCAAAGACAAAAGCTTCCGTGACTGCCTCCCATTTGCCCTTCTTTCATAAGCTGAGAATCTCCTCTCACGGTCTGTGGGTCCATCCTGCCATGCTCTCGGCTCCACACCCAAGCCGAGTTTGTGTTTTCAGACTTCTGTACCCACAGCCCGGACCCACACACCCTCCAGGCTAGGGCCTATGGAGACACACTGAAGGACTGTGCCAGTCCTCTCCAAGAAAACTGTACCCAATCCATTGGCCACAACCCTAGAGATTAGGAGAATCCAATAAGGTCTCCAAGGCCATGCCTCGGCCATGGACTAAGAGGGGCACTCTGACACCAGCTGAGCAACTATCTTCACTTAGATACTCAGCCAGTGTCCCCAGAGACAGAAAATTGAAACGGACAGGCTTCTAGGCTCTAATCTGAACCCTAGCTTTGGTTTCCAGGTGTCTCTACTCAGAGAACTGGTTTGAAGACCAGTATCTGGGGCTTTTCTGAGGCACCAAAGAGAACCTGTCTCATCTCCACATAGGGATCTCTTTTTAATTGGAGCAATATTACACCCTTCGGTTAGGCGAATACTTCATGGCCCCTGAGCTGCCAACATATTCCAAGGTCTCCATGCACACAAACCCACATTATGACACATCCGCAGGAGAGTCCATTTCAATTCAGCACCCTAGTTAGCTCGCCCCAGAGCCAGTAGTTCAAACATGTCTTGTCACAAAGAGCCAATGGGAATGTGAGGTATGCTGTACAGGCATCCATCCTTCGAATCCTGCTCTCCAGTCTTTCCGTATGGGACATCCTGGAGCCATTCAACAGGACTCGACTGTCCATCAGATGGAAAGCTTGTGGTATGGGTCAATGCACAAACTAGAGTTTGTGCTGGTGTCTAAGGTGCTGTGCAGGATTCTCCAATCTTGAGGGTTTGGCACAGGTCGAAGGGCATGGTTTCCTACTGGGGACAGGAGATATTCTATTGTGTGGCTCAGGGACCACATGTTGTATCCTAAGTTGGTATTTCAGAACAGGACCCTGAGGACAGATGCCTGAAAACATAATCTAGTGTTCCAATGACGTCCTAGGAGCATGTCAGGTACAATCTTCTGACCCAGGAACATTGAAATGGCTGTCTGCTTGGATGTAGGTGATCAGGGCGTTTCAGACTGGCATTTGTGTCCAGTGCTGCCGACAATATTGGGTCGGGCTCAGGGCTCTTGCGTGTTTCTCCTAAACTGGAAGGTTTGGGCAGGTTTGACGGGCACAGTTTCCTTGGGGATGGCAGGCCCAGTCATGTGTTGTGGATCCAGAGACCCTGTCCTGGAGGGCATATGAGCCATGGTTTTGGGAGAGAAGTCTGCAAACACAAATGTGGGTTATTGTTAGTGGAAAGGTGATCACAGGCCCAATGAGTAGACCTGGAGTGCAGCTTGTCAAGAGTAATTAGGGTGACTGGAAGGCAGTAGCACAGGCTTTTCTCTCTATATTGTGTGTCCAGAATGGCCTTGGAATGCAGGTATAGTCTCATGGGTCCATGGGAAACTTTTCCTCTCTATGGATCTGTGCAGCTCATAGTTTGGTGGCTTTTTTGGGGAAGGGAAGAGTGTTGTTTTCCATCTTATGGGTGCCCCCAAACAGGGATTCCAGATACAGGCTCTTTTTCTGGGCATCTGGGACTTCCCACCAAGGGTTAGGATTTGCACCTAGGGGTGTATGAGGCCTGCAATGCAGGATCATGATGGTGCAACTGAGAGGGATTGTTTGAAAGCTTGCTCAGGCTGAGTCTCACAATGCCTGTTTGCTCCCATGGCGGCCCTCAGGAGTGGGAGTGGTTTCATTGGTCATATATCTGGCTCCCTCTTAGAGAGTTGGACACCCAACCCAACAGCCAAATGTCCTGCCATGAGGAAGGATGAGTTCTCTTCTGTCAGGTTCCTCTGTGCTTCAGGTTGCCCCATTGGCAGGGTTTCCAGCAAGGTCTCGAGATAGGTGCCTGAATACCAAGGATGGGTGGAGATGACGTACTTGGGCCATAGCAATCCCAAATGCTAGATATGAGGCCTAAAACTCGGTCGGGGCTTAGGCTCTGTCAGACACAGCGCTAGTGGCCATGGCAGCCTTTATATCAGAGTAGATTCGAGGGCGGAGCAGATTGATCCTCATGTGGAGTTTCTTGGGAAGATTCCCAGGCATTTGTTCATTCAATAGGGAAGGCAGAATGCTGTGTTGTGGCTCCAGGTTTCCCAATCACGAGAGCTTGGGAACCAGTCAGTTTTGGGTGGAATTGTAAACAAAAGCTATGGTTCAATTCAGTGCCAAGCACAAGGCAGTTCCAATTTGTAGCAGTTTACTCGAGACATCCAGGACTGGAATAAGGGTGGATGTCAGATGCTTGCTCACACTAAAGTTTTTGTCTATGATGACCGACAAGTGGAGGGGTGGTATAAAGAGGCCATGGAGGAGTTCACATGCTGAGGCCTGTAAACTGCTGCAAAAAGTAACATTTCTTTGTACAGTGTAGGTGAAGTCTGGTTTGTTTACTCTAGGTTTCCCCATGTGGAAAGTTTGTGAAGAAGAGCTCTCCGGCATGGATGCCAGGAAAGCACACCTCCATTGACAATTGCAGCTGAGGAACATGGCAGATTCGTTCTGGTGGCTCTGGGCCAAAGTGCCAAGGCCTTGAGTTGACATGGGATCTCTTGCAGATGGGTCACAATGCTTGTTTGTTACCAGGGAGAACTTAGAATGTGCTGGTTGCTAAGGTGCCATGCAGGATTCTCCTACCCTGAGGGTTTGGCACAGGTCGAAGAGCATGGTATTCTTTTGGGGACAGGGGATGTTCTGTCGTGTGGCTCAGAGACCACATGATGTGTCATAGATTGGTATTTCAGAACAGGCCCCTGAGGACAGATGCCTAAAAACCTAATGGGGTTCCATTGAGAGCCTAGGGGCATTTTAGGTTCAATCGTCTATCTCACGATCATTGACTTGGCTATTTCCCTGGATGTAGGTGATAAGGGTGTTTCAGACTGCGCATTTCCATCCCGAGTGGCCGGCAATATTGGTGTGGGCTCAGGGGCCACACAGGTTTCTCCTAATCTGGAAGGTTTGGGCAAATCTGATATGCACAGTGTCCTTGGGGTTGGCAGCCAGAGTTCTGTGTTGTGGCTTCAGAGATAACATTCTGGTGGGCATGTGAGCCATGGTTTTGGGAGAGAAGTCTGCAAACACAAATACAAATTAGGGTGAGTGGCGAGGTGATCACAGGCCCAATGCGTAGACCTGGAGGGAAGCTCTTCATGAACTATAATTAGGGAGACTGGAAGGCAGTAGCACAGGCTTTTCTCTTTGGATTGTGTGTCCAGCATGGCCTTGGAATGCAGGTGTGGTCTCATGGGTCCATGGGAGTCTTTTCCTCTCTATGGATCCTGGTGGCTCTCCATAGTTTGGTGGCTTTTTCGGGGAAGGGGAGAGTGATGTTTTCCACCTTATGGGTGCCCCAAAACAGGGATTCCAGAGACGGGCTCTGGTTCATGGCATCTGGGACATCACAACATGTGCTAGGATTTGGGCTTAGGGGCATATTAGGCCTGCAATGCGGGTTCATGGTGGTGCAACAGAGAAGGATTGTTTGAAAGCATGCTCAGGCTGAGGGTCACAAGGCCTGTTTGCCTCCAGGGCATCCCTGAGGAGTTTGTGTGGTCTCACTGGACTTGTAAATGACTCCCCCTTTCAGGGTTGAACACCCATCCTAACAGCCAAGTTTCCTGATATGAAGAAGGAGGAGTTCTCTATTGTGCTTCAGGATGCCCCATTGTCAGGGATTCCAGCAAAGGTCTGGGGACAGGTGCCTGAATACCAAGGATGGGTAGAGATGAAATACTTGAGCCATGGCAATCCCAAATGCTAGATGTGGGGCTCAAACTCTGGTGACTGACACTAGGTCTGGGCTCAGGCTCTGTCAGACACAGCACTAGTGGCCAGGGCAACCTATAAATCAGGGTCCCTCCGATATAGGGCCGAGCAGATTTATCTTCATGTGGGGTTTCTGGCCAGACTCACCAGGCACTTGTTTCTATCGGGAAGGCAGAATGCTGTGTTGTGTCTCCATAATTTGCTATCAAGAAGGCTTGGGGACCAGTCGGGTGAGGAAGGAATTGTAAACACAAGCTACAGTTCAATTCACTGCCAAGCGGAAGGCAGTTCCTGTGTCCAGCAGCTTTTTCGAGATATCCAGCACCTTAGTAAGGGAGGACGTCGGATATTTGCTCACACTGGAGTTTGTGTCTATGATGTCTGACAAATGGAGGGTGGCGTCAAGAAGCCATGGAGGGATTTTCACGTTGAGACTCATGAGCTGCTCCAAATAGCAAGGTTTCGTTCTACTGGACAGGTGGAGTGTGGTTTATTTGCTCCAGGGTCCCCCATGTGGAAAGTTTGGGTAGCAGAGCTCTACCGCATGGATGCCTGGAATGTTCAACTTCATTGACCATTGCAACTGAAGAACATGGCAGCTTTATTCTGGTGTCTCTGTAGCAAAGTACCAAGTCCTTGATTTGACATGGAATCTCTTGCAGATGGGCCACACAGCTGGTTTGTTACCAGGTAGATCTTAGAATGTGCTGGTGGCTTAGTAGTTGTGCAGGAATCTACTACTCTGGGATTTTGCACAGATTGTAGGGCACGGTTTCCTTCTGGGGACAGGAGATGTTCTGTTGTGTGGCCCAGCCACCACATGTTGTATCATAAGTTCGCATTCTAGAACAGGCCTCTGAGGACACATGTCTGAAAACCGAATCAATGGTTCCAATGACGTCCTAGGGGCATGTTAGGTTCATTATTCTGACTCAGGACCATTGACTTGGCTGTGTTCCTGGATGTAGGGGATCAGGGTATTTCAGACTGTGCATTTGTGTTCAGAGCGGCCGCCGAAATTGGGGTAGGCCCAGAGGCCTTGTAGGTTTCTCCTAATCTAGACAGTTTGGGCAACTGTGATGGAAACAGTTTCCTTGTGGATGGCAGGGACAGTCCTGCAGTGTGGATCCAGAGACCCCATCCTGGAGGGCATGTGTGCCATGGTTTTGGTAGATAAGTCTGCAAACACAAATTTGAATTAGGGTGAGTGGCGAGGTGATCACAGGCCCAATGCATATACCTTGAGAGCAGCTCATCTGGAACTGTAATTAGGGTGAATAGAAGGCAGTAGCACAGGCTTTTCTCTCCGGATTGTGTGTCCAGGATGGCCTCGGAATGCAGGTGTGTTCTCATGGGTCCATGGGAGACATTGCCTCTCTATGGATCCTGGTGGCTCCTCATAATTTGGTGACATTTTTGGGGAAGGGATGAGTGCTGTTTTCCATCTGAAGGGTGCACCAAAACAAAAATTCCAGAGATGGTCTCTGGGTCTGGGCACCTCGAAAATCCCACCAAGTTTTATGATTTGAACCTACAGGCATACCAGGCCTGAAATGAGGGATCATTGTGGTGAATCTGAGAGGGATTTTTTGAAAGCATGCTCAGGGTGAGGGTCACAATGCCTGTTTGTGCCAAGGGTAGTCCTCAGGAGTGTGTGTGGTGTCATTGATGTTGTAACTGGCTCCCCCTTTGAGGGTAGAACACCCATCCCAAAAGCCAGGTTTATTGCCATGGGGAAAGAAGAGTTCTCTATTGTGCTTCAAGTTCCCTAATTGGCAGGGATCCCTGCCAAGGTCTGGGGACAGGTGCCTGAATATCAAGGATGGGTAGAGATGACATACTTGGGCCATGGCAATCCCAAATGCTAGATATGGGGCCTGACCTCTAGTGGCTGAAACTCAGTCGAGCTCAGGCTCTGTCAGACACGGCACTAGTGGCCATGGCAGCCTATAAATCGGTGTTGACTCGAGGGCCGACCTGATTGATCCTCATGTGGGTTTTCAGGGCAGACTCACCAGGCATTTCTTCATTCGATGGGGAAGGCAGAATGCTGCGTTGTGGCCCCAGATTTCCCTATCAAGAGGGCTTAGGGACCAGTCAGGTGAGGATGGAATTGTAAACACAAGCTATGGTTCAATTCAGTGCCAAGTGGAAGGCAGATCCAATGTGCAGTGGTTTATTCAAGACATCCAGCACCGGGATAAGGGTGCATGTCAGATGTTTGCTTAGACTGGAGTTTGTGTCTATGATGACTGACCAATGGAGTGGTGGCATCAAGAGGCCATGGAGCAGTTTACACGCTGAGGCCTGTGAGTTGATCCAAACATAAGGTTTCCTTCTACTGGACAGGGGAGGTCTGGTTTGTTTACACCAGGTTCCCCCATGTGCAAAGTTTGGGTAGCATAGTACTCGCACGTGGATACTGGAAAGCACACCTACATTGACCATTGCACCTAAGGAACATGGCAGGTTCTTTCTGGTTGCTCTAGGGCAAAGTACCAAGGCCTGGTTTCTAATGAAGTTGGGTCACAATGCAGTTTTGTTACCACGGAAATCTTACTATGTGCTGGTGGCTAAGGGGCCATGTATGATTAGTCTATCCTGATGGTTTGACACCGGTCGAAGAACACGGTTTTTTTCTGGGTATCGGAGATGTTCTGTTGTGGGGCTCACGGACCAAATGTTGTATCATAAGTTGGAATTCCAGAACAGGCCTCTGAGGACAGATGCCTAAAAACTTCATCTAGGGTTCCAATGAAGTCCAAGGGGAATTTCAGGTTCAATCATCAGACTCAGGACCATTGACTTCGGTGTCTGCCTATATGTAGGCAATCAGGGTGTTTCTGACTGTGCCTTTGTGTACAGAGTGGCCTCCAATATTGGGGTGGGCTCTGGGGCCTTGCAGGTTTCTCCTAATCTTGAAGGTTTAGGAAAATTTGTGGGCACGGTTTCTTTGGGGGTGGCAGGCACAGTCCTGTGGTGTGGCTCCAGAGACTCCATCGTGGAGGGCATGTAAGCCATGGTTTTGGGAGAGAAGTCTGCAATCACAAACTCGGATTAGGTTGAGTTGCGAGGTGATCGTAGGCCCAATGCATAGACCTGGAGGGCAGATCGTCAGGAACTGTAAATCACGTACCTCGAAGGCACTAGCACTGGCTTTTGTATCTGGATTGTGTGTCCATGATAGCCTTGGAATGCAGGTGTGTTCTAATGTTTCCATGAGAGTATTTTCCTCTCTACAGATCCTGGAAGCTCCCAATAGTATGGTGGCTTTCTCGTTTGAATGGAAGAGTGCTGTTTTCAATCTTAGATGTTCCCTAAAAAGGGATTCCAGAGAAGGGCTGTGAGTCTGGGTGCTTGGAAAATCCCACCAGGATTAGGATTTGGGCCTAGGGGAGTACCAGGCCTACAATGTGTGACTTGGAGGTACAACTGAGAGCGTTTGTTTGAAAGCATGCTAGTCTGAGTGTCACAATGCCTGATGTGATTAGGGCAGCCCTTATGAGTGGGAGTTGTCTCCTTGGCCATGCAGCTGGATACCACTTTAATGTAGGACACCCATCCCAACTACCAGGATTCCTGCCATGGAAAAGGAAGAATTCTCTATTGTGCCTCAGGTTCCCCCATTAGCAGGTATTCTAGCAAATGTCTGGGGACAGATGCCTGAATACCAAGGATGGGTAGAGATGAGGGACCTGAGACATGGCCAGTCTCACATGCCTGACTCTCTGAGTAGCTGACATGAATTGAGCACTCAGGCTCTGTCAGAAACAGAACTAGTGGTCAGGGCTGAGTATGAATCAGGGATCCCTCAAGGGCTGAGCAGATTGATCCTCATGCAGAGTTTCTGGGCAGAATCACCATGCCCTTCTTCTTTCTAAGGGGAAGGCAAAAAGCTGCGTTGTGGCCCCAGAATTCCCTATCAAGCGGGCTTGGGGACCAGTAGGGTGAGGATGGAATTGTAAACTCAAGCTAAGGTTCAATTCAGTGCCAAGCAAAAGGCAGTTCCATTGTGCAGTGTCTGATTCCAGATATCCAGCACCTGAGTAAAGGTGAAAGTCAGACATTTCCTCATGCTGGAGTTTATGTCTATGATGACCGATGAATGGAGGAGTGGCGTCAAGAGGCCATGGAGGATTTCACATGCTGGGGCTTGTGAGATGCTTTAAACAGTAAAGTTTCCTTCTACCACACAGGGGGAGTCTGGTTTATTTGCTCCAGGGTCCCCCATGTGGAAAGTTTGGGTAGCAGAGCACTCCCACGTGAATGCCTGAAAAGCACACCTCCATTAAAATTGCAGCTGAGAAACATGGCCAATTCGTTCTGGTGGCTCTTGGGCGAATTACCAAGGCCTGGAGTTGACATGAAGTCTCATGAAGATGGGTCATAATGCAGGTTTGTTACCATGGAGACCTTACAGTGTGCTGGTGGCTAAGGGACCATGTAGGATTCATCTACCCTGAGGGTTTGACACTGGTCAAAGGGCACGGTTTCCTTCTCGGACCAGAGATGTTCTGATGTGGGGCTAACGGACCAAATGTATCATAATTTGGTATTGCAGAACAGGCCTCTGAGGATAGATGCCTGAAAATTTAATCTAGGGTTCCAATAAAATCCTAACGGAATGTCAGGTTCAATCCTCTGACTCAGTATCATTGACTTCAAAGTCTGCCTAGATGTAGGTGATCAGGGTGTTCCAGACTGTGCATTTGTGTACAGAGTGGCAACCAGTATTGGGGTGGGCTCAGGGGCCTTGCAGGTTTCTCCTAATCTGGAAAGATAGGGCAATTTGATGGGCACAGTTTCCTTGGCAATGGTGGGCACAGTCCTGTGGTGTGGCTCCAGAGACCCCATGCTGGAGGGCATGAGAGCCATGGTTTTGGGAGGGAAGTCTGCAAACACAAATGCGGGTTAGGTTTAGTGGCGAAGTGATTGTAGGCCCAATGCATACTCCTGGAGGGAAGCTCCGTGTGAAATGTAAATCGCATGCCTCAAAGAAGGTAGCACAGGCTTTTTTATCTGGATTGTGTATCCACGATGGACTAAGAATGCAGGTGTGGTCTAAGGTGTCCATGGGTGATATTTCCTCTCAAGTATCCTGGCGGCTCCTTATAATGTGGTGGCTTTCTCAGAGAGGAAAGAGTTCTGTTTTCCATATTAAGGGTGTCCCATAACAGGGATTGCAGAGAAGTGCTCTGGCTCTGGGCACCTGGAAATACCCACCAAGGGTTATGATTTGGGCATAGGGGCTTACCAGGCCTCCAATGCAAGTCCTGGAGATACAACTGAGAGCGTTTGTTTGAAAGCATGCTCAGGTTGAGGGTCACTATGCAAGCTTTTGCATAGGGTGGCCCTCAGGAATGGGGGTGGTCTCAATGGCCATTCAGTAGGCTAACACTCTGAGTGTTGGACACCCTTCCGAACTTACAGGAATCCTGCCATGGGGAATGAGGATTTCTCTATTGTGATTCAGGTTCCCTCATTGGTAGGGATTCCAGGAAAGGTCTGGGGACACATGCCTGAATACCAAGGATGGGTAAAGATGACGGCTCTGTTCCGTGGCCAGTCTAACATGCGGGATATGGGCCCCGCCTTCTAGGTGGCTGACACGAGGTCGGGGCTTAGGCTCTGTCAGACACAACACTAGGGGCCAGGGCTGTCTATAATTCAGGGTTCCCTCAAGGGACAAGTAGATTGATCATAATGTGGAGTTTCTGGGAAGACTCACCAGGCCCTTCTTCTTTCTATTGGGAAGGCAGAATGCTGTGTTGTGGCTGCAGAATTCCCTATCATGAGGGCTTGTGGACCAGTAGGGTGAGGATGGAATTGTAAACCCAAGCTATGAATAAATTCAGTGACAAGCGAATGGCATTTCCAGTGTGCAGCGGCTGATTCGAATATCCAGCACCTGAGTAAGCGCAGACGTCAGATGTTTGCTCAAGCTGGAGTTTGTGTCTATAATGACCGACAAATGGAGAGGAGTTGAAAAGAGGTCATAGAGGATTTCCCACACTTGAGCTTGTGAGATGCTCCAAACAGCCAGGTTTCCTTCTACAGGATAGGGCAGTCAGATTTGTTTGCTCGAGAGTCCCCCATGTGGAAAGTTTGGGTAGCAGAGCACTCCCACATGGATGCCTGGAAAGCACACTTCCACTGAACATTGCAGCTGAGGAACATGGCAGGTTCTTTCTGAAGGCTCTGGGGTGAAGTACCAAGGCCTGTAGTTGACATGGAATCTCATGAAGATCGCTCACAATGCTGGCTTGTTACCAGTGAGATCTTAGATTCTGCTGGTGGCTACGGGCCAAGTAGGATTCATCTACCCTGAGGGTTTGACACAGTTCCAAGAGCACGGCTTCCATCTAGAGAAAGGAGATGTTCTGTTGTGGGGATCAGGGACCATATGTTGTATCTTAAGTTGGTACTCCAGAACAGGTCTCTGATTACAAATGCCTGAAAACCTAATCAGGGGTTACAATGAGGTCATAGGAGCATGTCAGGTTCAATCTTCTGACTGAGAAACACTGACTTGGGTATCTGCCTGGATTCAGGTGATCAGCGTATTTCAGAATGCACATTTGTGTCCAGAGGGGCCTCCAGTATTGGGGTGGGCTCAGGGGCCTTGCAGGTTTCTCCTTATCTCGAAGTTTTAGGCAAATGTGACGGACACATTTTCCTTGGGGATGGCAGGCACAGTCCTTTGGTGTGGCTCCAGAGACCCCATCCTGGAGGAAATATGAGCCATGGTTTCGGGATAGAAGTCTGTAAGCACAAACTCGGGTTAAGGTTAGCGGTGAGGTGATCGCAGGCCCAATGCATAGACCTGGAGGGCAGCTCGTCTGGAACTATAAATTAGTTGCCTTGAAGGTGGTAGCACAGGCTTGTGTATCTGGCTTTTGTGTCCAGGATGGCCTCGGAATGCAGGTGTGGTCTCATGGATCCATGGGAGATTTTTCCTCTCAAGGATCCTAGCGGCTCCCTATACTATGGTGGCTTTCTTGGCGAAGGGGAGAGTGCTATTTTACATCTTAGGGTTGTCCCAAAACAGGGATTCCAGAGACAGGCTGTGTTTCTGGTCCCCTGAAAAATCCCACCAGGTATTAGGATTTGTGCTTAGGGGAATATCAGGCCTGCAAATTTGGATTCTGGAATGCAACTGAGAGTGTTTGTTTGAAAGCATGCTCATGTTGGGGGTCACAATGCCTGCTTGTGTCCAGGGCAGCCCTCATGAGTGGGCGGGTTATCATTGGCCATTCAGCTGGCTACCACTCTGAGGTCTGGAAACCCATCCCAAGAGCCATCATTCCTGCCATGGGGAAGGAGGATTTCCCTATTGTGCTTCTGGTTCCCCCATTGGCAGGGATTTCAGCAAATGTCTGGGGACAGATGCCTGAATCAAAATGGGTAGAGATGACAGCCCTGGGACATGGCTGGTCTCACATTCTGGAGTTGGAGCCCAGTCTCTGGGTCCTGACACGAGGTCAGAGACGAGGTTCTGTCAGACTCAGCGCTAGTGGCCAGGTAAACCTATAAATGGGGTTCACTCGAGGGTCGAGTAGATTTATCCTCATGTAGGGTTTCTGGGCAGTCTCTCCAGGCTGTTTTTTCTTGCTATGGGGAAGGCAGAATGCTGTGTTGTGGCTTCAGAATTCCCTATCAAGAGAGCTTACTGAACACCAGGGTGAGGATGGAATTGCAAACCCAAGCTACTTTTTTTTTTTCAAGATTTTATTTATTTGTCAGAGAGCGAGCGAGAGCAAGCACAGGCAGACAGAGTGGAAGGCAGAGTCAGACGGAGAAGCAGGCTCCCTGCGGAGCAAGGAGCCTGATGTGGGACTCGATCCCAGGACGCTGGGATCATGACCTGAGCCGAAGGCAGCTGTTTAACCAACTGAGCCACCCAGGCGTCCCGCCAAGCTACTTTTAAATTCAGTGCCAAGCATAAGGCAATTCCAGTGTGTAGCAGCTGATTCAAATATCCAGCACTTGAGTAAGTGCAGATGTCAGTTGATTGCTCACGCTGGAGTTAGTGTCTATGATGACCAACAAATGGATGGGTGGCCTCAAGAGGCCATGGAGGATTACCCACCCTCAGGCTTGAGATACTCCATACAGCAAAGATTCCTTTTACCGTACAGGGGAGTCTGGTTTGTTTCCTCCAGGGTTCCCCATGTGGAAAGTTGGTATCAGAGCACTCCCGCTGGATGCCTGGAAAGTACACCTACATTGACCATAGCAGCAGAGGAACATGGCAGTTTCATTCTGGTGGCTCTGGGCCGAAGTACCAAGGGCTGGAGTTGTCATGGAGTCTCATGAAGATGGGTCACAATGCTGGTATGTTGTCAGGGAGATCATAGAATGTGCTGGTTGCCAGGGGGCCTTGAAGGATTCATCTACCCAGAGTGTTTGACACAGGTCCAGAGCACAGCTTTCTTCTAAGGACAGATGTTCTTTTGTGTGGCTCAGTGACCATATTGTATCATACATTGATATGCAGAACAGCCTTCTGAGTACAGATACCTGAAAACCTATTCTAGTGTTCCAGTGAATCCTAGGAGCATGTCAGGTTCAATCTTCTGTCTGAGGACCATTGACTTGGATATCAGCCTGGATGTAGATGATATGGTGTGTCAGACTGTGCATTTGCGTCCAGAGTGGCCTCCAATATTGGGCTGGGCTTAGGGGAGTTGCAGGTTTCTCCTAATCTAGAGTGTTTGTTTAATAGTGACAATCACAGTTTCCTTTGGGAAGACAGGTACAATCCCGTGGTGTGGCTCCAGTTATCACAAACTGGAGGGCATGTGAGCCATGGTTTTGGGAGGGAAGTCTGAAAACACAAACTTGGGTTAGGGTTAGTGGCAAGGTTATCACAGGCCCAATGCATAGACATGGATGGCAGCTCTTCAGGAACTGTTAATCGGGTGACTCAAAGGCAGAATCACAGGCTTTTTTCTCTGTATTGTGTGCAGGATGGCCTCAGAATGCAGTTGTGGCCTCATGGGTCCATGGGAGATTTTTCCTCTCTAAGGATCCTGGTGGCTCCCAATAGTTGGTGGCTTTTTCGGGGAAGGGAAGAGTGCTGTTTTTCATGTTAGGGGTGCCCCAAAATATGGATTCCAGAGACGGACTCTGGGTTTGGTCCCCTGGAAAATCCCACCAAGTGTTAAGATTTGGGCCTAGTGGCTTACCAGGCCTGCATGCAGGATCCTGGAGGTGCAACTGAGAGGTCTTGTTTGAAATCATTCTCAGGCTGAGGGTCACAATACTTGCTTATGCCCAGGTGGCCCTCATCAGTGGGCGTGGTCACATTGGCCATGCAGCTGGCTCCCACTTTGAGGGTTGGACAACCATCCCAACAGCCAGAATCCTGCCATGGGGAAAGAGGAGTTCTCTATATTGTTTCAGGTTCCCCCATTAGCGGGGATTCCAGCAAAGGTCTGGGGACAGAGGCCTGAATACCAAGGATGGGTAAAGATGATGGACATGGGCCATGGCCAGTATCAAATCGTGGATATGGGCCCCGATCACTGGGTGGCTGACACTAGGTCTTGGCTCAGGCTCTGTCAGACACAGCACTAGTGCCCAGGGCAGCCTATAAATTGGGGTTCCCTCGAGTGCCGAGCAGATTGATCCTCATGTATGGTTTCTGGGCAGACTCACCAGGCCCTTCTTGTTTGTAAGGGGAAGGCAGAATGCTGTTTTGTGGCTCTAGAATTCACTATCAAGAGGGCTTGTGGACCAGGAGGCTGAGGATGGAATTGTAAACCTAAGCTATGGTTACATTCTGTATCAAGCAAAAGAAGTTTCCAGTGTGCAATGTTTGAATCCAATATTCAGCACTTGAGTGAGGGTGGATGTCAGATATTTGCTCATGCTGGAGTTTGTGTCTATGATGACACAAAAATGGAGGGGTGGCGTCAAGAGGTTATGGAGGATTTCCCAATCTGGTGTTTTTGAGATGCTCCAAACAGCAAGGTTTCCTTCTACCAGACAGGGGCAGTCTGATTTGTTTCCTCCATGGTTCCCCATGTCGAAAGTTCGGATAACATAGATCTCCCACATGGGTGACTGGAAAGCACACCTTCATTGACCATGACAGCGAAGGAACATGGCATCTGGTGGCTTTGAGGCGAAGAAATAAAGACTGGATTGGACATGGAACCTCATGAAGATGGGTCAAAATGTTGGTTTGTTACCAGGGAGATCTTAGAATGTGCTGGTGGTTAATGGGCCATGCAGGATTCATCTAGCCTGAGGATTTGACACAGGCCCAAGAGCCTGGATTGCTTCTGGGGGCAGGAGATATTCTGTTGTGGGGCTCAGCGGCCATATTTTGTATCATAAATTGGTAATCCAGAACAGGTCTCTGAGGACAGAAGCCTGAAAACCTAATAAAGGGTTTGAATGAGGCCCTAGGGGAATGTCATTAAATCTTCTGACTCAGGATCATTGACTCTGATGTCTGACTGGATGCAGGTGATGAGGGTGTTTCAGACTGTGCATTTGTGTCCAGAGTGGCATCCAATACTAGGGTTGGCTCAGGTTCCTTGCAGGTTTCTCCTTATATGGTGTTTTTGGACAATTGTGATGGGTAGTTTCCTTGGGGATTGCAGGAACTGTCCTGTGGTGTGACTCCAGAGACCCCATCCTGGAGTACATGTGCGCCATGATTTTGAGAGAGAAGTCTGCAAACACAAACTTAGGTTAGGGTTAGTGGCAAGGTGATCATAGTCCCAATCCATAGACCAGGAGGGCAGCAAGTCTGGAACTGTAAATCACGTAACTCAAAGGTGGTAGCACAGGTAATTGTATCTGGATTTAATTTCCAGAATGGCCTTTATTGCAGGTGTTGTCTCAAGGGTCCATGGGAGATTTCTCCTCTCAAGGATCCTGGCGGTTCTCAATAGTTTGTTGGATTTCTCCGGGAAGGGATGAGTACTGTTTTCCAGCTTAAGCGTGCCCCAAAACAGGCAATCCAGAGATGAGCTCTGGGTCTAAGTGCTTGGAAAATCCCACCAAGGGTTAATATTTAGGCCTAGGGCCATACCAGGCCTGCAATGCGGGATCCTGGAGGTGCAACTGAGAGCGTTTGTTTGAAAGTATGGTCAAGCTGAGGGTCCCAATGCCTGCTTGTGCCCCGGAGGCCATCAGGATTGGGCGATGTCTACTCAGCCATGCAGCCAGTTCCCATTCCTAGGGTTGGACACCCATCCAAAAGCCAGGATTCCTGCCATGGCGAAGGATGAATTCTCTATTGTGCTTCAGGTCCCCCCATTGGTAGGGATTCCAGCTAAGATCTAGGGGACAGATGCCTGAATACCAAGGATGGGTAGTAATGACAGCCCTGGGCCATGGCCGGTCTCACATGGTTAATGTGGGCCCCACCCTCTGGGTTGCTGACACGAGGTAGGGGCTCAGGCTCTGTCAGACACAGCACTAGTGGCTAGGGCAAACTATAAATAGGGGTTCCCTCCTGGGCTGAGTATATTGATCTTTATGTGCAGTTTATGGGCAGACTCACCAGGTCCTTCTATCTATGAAGAAGGCAGAATGTTGCATTGTGGCTCCAGAATTCCCTATCAAGAGATATGGCAGACCAGTAGGGTGAGGATGAAATTGTAGTCTGAAGCTAGGCTTAAATTCATTGCAAAGCGAAAGGCAGTTCCAGTGTGCAGCAGCTGATTCCAATATCAGCGCCTGAATATGGGCGGATGTCAGATGTTTGCTCAGGCTGGAGTTTGTGTCTACGATGACCAACAAATGGAGAGGTGGCGTCAAGAGGCCATGGAGGATTTCCCACCCTGGGGCTCAGGGGCCATAATTTGTATCATAAGTTGGTATTCCAGAAGAGGCCTCTGAGGACAGGTGCCTGAAAAGTTAATCCCTCTTCCAATGAGGTCCTAGGGCCATGTCAGGTTCAATTATCTGACTCAGGACCATTGATTTGGGTGTCTGCCTGGATGGAGGTGATCAGGGTGTTTCAGACTGTGCATTTGCATCCAGAGCAGCCTCCAATATTGGGATGTGCTCAGGAGCCTTCCGGGTTTCTCCTAATCAGGAGGGTTTGGGCAACTGTGATGGGCCCAGTTTCCTTGGGGATGGCAAGCACAGTCTTGTGGTGTGACTCTAGGGGCCCCATCCTGGAGGACATGTGAGCTATTGTTTTTAGAGAGAGATCTGCAAACACAAACTCGGGATAAGGTTAATGGAGAGGTGTTCACAGTCCCAATCCAAAGATCTGGAGGGCAGCACGTCAGGAACTGTAAATCAGGTGACTCGAAGCCAGTAGCACAGTCTCTTGTATCTGGATAGCATATCCACGCTGGCCTCGGAATACAGGTGTGGACTCATGGGACCATGGGAGATTCTTCTTCTCAAGGATCCTGGGGGATCCCATTAGTTTGGTGGCTTTCTCAGGGAAGTGAAGAGTGCTGTTTTCCATCTTAGGGGTGCCTCAAAACAGGGATTCCAGTGACGGGCTCTGGGTATGTGCACATGGAACATCCCACGATGTGTTAGGATTTGGGCTTAAGGGCATATCAGGCCTGCAATGCAGGATCCTGGAGGTGCAACTAAGAGCATTTTTTTGAAGGCTTCATCAAGCTGAGGGTTACAATGGCTACTTGTGCCCAGGGCAGCCCTCATGAGTGGGCATTGTCTCCTTGGCCATGCAGCTGGCTCCCACTTTGAGGTTTGGACACTCATATCAACAGCCAGGATTCCTACCATGGGGAAGGAGGAGTTCTTTATTGTGCTTTAGGTTACCCCATTGGTAGGGATTACATAAAAGGTCTGGGGACAGGTGCCTGAATACCAAGGATGGGTAGAGATGATGGACTTGGGCCCTGGCTAATCTCACATGCTGGATATGGGCTCATATCTCTGGGTGCCTGAAACTAGGTCTTGGCTCAGGCTCTGTCAGACACAGTACTAGTACTAGTACTAGTACTAGTGCCCAGGACAGCCTATAAATCAAGGTTCCATCGAGTGCCAAGTAGATTGAACCTCATGTGGAGTTTCTGGGAAGATTCACCAGGCCCTATTTCTTTCTAGTGGGAATGGAGAATGTTGCCTTGTGGCTCCAAATTCCCTCTCTAGAGGGCTTGCAGACCAGGAGGCTGAGGATGGAATTCTAAACCCAAGCTATGGATAAATTCAGTGTCAAGTGAAACGCAGTTCTAGTGTGCAGTGGTGGAAGAGAAAGTGCAGAATCTAAATAACGGCAGATTTCAGATGTTTTCTCATGCTGGAGTTTTTGTCTATGATGACTGACAAATGGAGGGGTTGTGTCAAGGGCCATGGAGGATTTCTCCTGCTGGTGCTTCTGAGATGCTCCAAACAGAGGGTTCCCTTCTACTGGTCAGTGGCAGTCTGGTTTGTTTGCTCCAGGGTCCCACATGTGGAAAGAATAAGTAGAAGAGCACTCCCACATGGATGCCTGGAAAGCACACCTCCACTGACCATATCAGGTGAGGAACATGGCAGGTTCATTCTGGTGGCTCTGGGGCGAATTACCAAGGACTTGAAGTGACATGGAATCTCATGAAGATGGATCACAATGCTGTTTGTTTGTTACCAGAGAGATCTTAGAATGTGCTGGGGGCTAAGGGGCTGTGCATAATTCATATACCCCGACCCTTGACACAAGTTGAAGAGCACGAATTCCATCTGGGGACAGGAGATATTCTATTGTGGGGTTCAGGGACCAATCTTCTGACTCAGGACCATTGACTTGGGTGTCTTCCTGGATGGAGGTGATCAGGGTGTTGCACACTGTGCATTTGTGTCCAGAGTGGCCTCCAATATTGGACTGGGCTCAGGGGACTTGCAGGTCTCTCCTAATCTGGAGGGTTTGGGCAACTGTGATGGACACAGTTTCATTGGGGATAGCAGGATCTTTCCTGTGGTGTGGCTACAGAGACCCATCATAGAGGGCAAGTGAGCCATGGTTTTGGGAAAGAAGTCTGCAAACACAAACTTGGGGTAGGGTTAATGGCGAGGTGATCACAGGCCCAATGCATAGGTCTGTAGGGCAGCTCGTCTGGAACTGTAAACCAGGTGATTCGAAGGTGGTAGCACAGTCTCTTGTATCTGGATTGTGTGTCCAGGATGGCCTCGGAATGAAGGTGTGGTCTTATGGAGCCCTGGGAGATTTTTCTTCTCTACGCATCCTGGCAGCTCCTAATAGTTTTCTCAGGGGAGGGAAGATTGCTGTTTTCCATCATAGGGGTGCTTCAAAACAGAGATTCCAGAGACGGGCTCTGGTTATGTTGGCATGGAAAATCCCACGAAGTGTTAGGATTTGGTCCTAAGGGCATACCAGGCCTGCGATGCGGGACACTGCAGAAACAACTGAGAGCATTTGTTTGAATGCATGCTAAGGTTGGGGGACACAATGCCTGCTTTGGCCCAGGCGGCCCTTATGATTGGGCGTTGTCTCATTGGCCATGCACCTGGTTCTAATTCTGAGGGTTGGGCACCCATAGCAACAGCCAGGCTTCCTGCCATGGGGAAGGAGGAGTTCTCAATTGTGCTTCAGGTTCCCCCACTGGTAGGGATTCCAGCAAAGGTCTGGGATAGTTGCCGGAATACCAAGGATGGGTAGAGATGACTGGGCCATGGCCAGTCCCACATGCTGGATAAGGGTCCCACACTCTGGGTGGCTGACACGAGGTTGGGGCTCAGGCTCTCTCAGACACAGCGCTAGTGGCCAGCGCAAAATATAAATCGGGGTTCCCTCGAGAACCAAGTAGATTGATCTTCATGGGGAGTTTCTGGGCAGACTCACCAGGCCCTTCTTCTTTCTATGGGGAAGGCAGAATGTTGCGTTTTGTCTCCCTAATTCCCTCTCAAGAGGACTTGCAGTCCAGTAGGGTGAGGATGGAATTGTAAACCCAAACTATGCAAGAATACAGTGTCAAGTGAAAGGTATTTCCAGTGTGCGTGACTGATTCGAATATCCAGCACCTGAGTAAGAGCAGATGTCAGATGTTTGCTCATGCTGGAATTTGTGTCTATGATGACTAACAAATGGAGGGTTGGCATCAAGAGAATGTGGAGGACTTCCCAGGCTGGGGCTTGTGAGATGCTCCAAACAACCAAGGTTTCCTTCAACCTGACAGGAGCAGTCTTATTTGTTTGCTCTAGGGTTCCCTATGTGGAATTTTTGTGTAGCAGAGAACTACCTCTTGGATGCCTAGAAAGCACACGTCCATTGACCTTTGTACCTGAGGAACATGGCAGATTCGTTTCATGGCTCTTGGGCAAAGTACCAACACCTTGAGTTGGCATCAAGTCTCAGGAAGTTGGGTCACAATGCTGGTTTGTTACCAGGGAGATCATAGAAGGTGCTGGGGCTAATGGGTCATGCAGGATCCATCTACCCTGAAAGTTGGACATAGATCCAAGAGCACATTTTCCTTCTGGAGACAGGAGATGTTCTGTTGTGGGAATCAGGGACCACATGTTGTATCATAACTTGGTATTCCAGAACAGGACTCTGAGAACAGATGTCTGAAGACCCAATCTAGGGTTCCAGTGAAGTCCTAGGGGCATGTCAGGTTCAATCATCTGACTCAGAACCATTGACTTGGCTTTCTGCCTCGATGGAGGTGCTCAGGGTGGTTCAGACTGCACGTTTGCATCCAGAGCAACCGCCAATATTGGGGTGGGTTCAGGGGCCTGGCAGGTTTCTCCTAATCTGGAGGGTTTGGACAACCTGATGGGCACTGTTTTCTTGGGGATGGCAGGAACTTTCCTGTGATGTGGCTTGAGGGACCACATCTTGGTGGGCATGTAAGCCATGGTTTTGGGAGAGAAGTCGGCAAACACAAACTGGGGTTAGGGTTAGTGTCGAGATGATCACAGGCCCAATGCATAGACATGGAGGGCAGCTCGTCAGGAAATGTAAATAGGATGACTCGAAGGCGGTAGCAAAGACTTTTCTCTCTGGATTGTGTGGACAGGATGGCCTCGGAATGCAGGTTTGTTTTCATGGGTCCATGGGAGATTTTTTCTCTCTAAGGATCCTGGCGGCTCCCAATAGTTTGGTGCCTTTCTCAGGGAAGGGAAGAGTGCTGTTTTCCATCTTAAGGGTGCCCCAAACAGGGATTCTGAGACGGACTCTGGGTCTGGGCACCTGGAAAATCCCACCAAGGGTTAGGATTTGGGCCTAGGGGCATACCAGGCCTGCAATGCTGGTACTGGAGGAGCAACTGAGAGTGTTTGTTTGAAAACATGCTCAGGCTGAGGATCACCATGCCTGCCTGTGCCCATGTCGGCCCTCAGGAGTGGGCATGGTCTCCTTGGCCATGCAGCTGGCTCCCACGCTGAGGGTTGGACAACCATCCCAACAGCCAATATTCCTGCCATGGGGAAGGAGGTGTTCTCTATTGTGTTTCAGGTTCGCCATTGGCAGGAATTCCAGCAAAGTTTGGGGGACAGATGACTGGATACCAAGGATGGGTACAGATGATGGCCCAGGGCCATTGCCGATCTCTCATGCTAAATATGGGCCCTCACCTCTGGGTGGCTGAAACGAGGTCGGGGCTTAGACTCTGTCAGACACAGCACTAGTGGTCAGGGAAATCTATTAATCAGGGTTGCCTCGTGGTCTGAGTAGATTGATCCTCATGTGCAGTTTCTGGGCAGACTCAACAGGTCCTTCTTCTTTCTATGTGGAAGGCAGAATACTGCGTTGTGGCTCCAGAATTCCCTATCAAGAGATATTGTGGAGCAGTGTGGTGAGGATAGAATAGTAATACAAAGCTATGGTTAAGTTCAGTGAAAAGCAAAAGGCAGTTCCAGTGTGCAGCTGCCGTTTCGAATATCCAGCACCTGAGTAAGGGTGGATGTCAGATGTTTGCTCACACTGGAGTTTGTGTCTGTGATTACCCACAAATGGAAGGGTGGCGTCAAGAGGCCATGGAGGATTTCCCATGCTGGGGCTTGTGAGATGCTCCAAATAGCAAAGTTTCTTTCTACCGGACAGGAGAAGTCTGGTTTGTTTTCTCTGGTTTCTCCATGTGGAAAGTTTTGTAGCAGAGAACGCCACAGGGATGCCTGGAAATCACCCCTCCATTGACCATTGCAGCTGAGGAACATGGCAGGTGCATTCTGGTGGCTCTGGGGCAATATATCGAGACCTTGAGTTGACATGGAGTCTCATGAAGATGGGGCACAATGATGGTTTGTTACCAGGAATATCATAGAATGTGCTGGTTGCTAAGGGGCCATTCAGGATCCAAATACCCTTAGGGTATGACACAATTCCAGGAGCATGGCTTCCTTTTTGGGGAGAACATATTCTGTTCTGTGGCTCAGGGACTATATATTTTATCATAAGTTGATATTCCAGAGCAGGCCTCTGACGACAGATACCTGTAAACCTAATCTAGTGTGCCAATGAAGTCCTCGGGGCATGTCAGGTTCAATCTTCTGACTCAGGAGCACTGACTTGGGTGTCTGCCTGTATGGAGGTGATCAGGGTGTCTCAGACTGTGCATTTGTGCCCAGAGCGGCCTCCATTATTTGGCTTCGCTCAGGGGCCTTGCAGGTTTCTCCTAATCTAAAGGTATCGGGCAAAAGTGATGGGCACAGTTTCCTTGAGGATCTCATGCACAGTCTTGTGGTGTGGCTTCAGATGCCAGAACCTGGAGGTCATGTGAGCCATGGTTTTAGGAAGGAAGTCTGCAAACACAAACTCAGTTTAGGTTAATGGCAAGGTGATTGCAGGCCCAATGCATAGACCTGGAAGGCAGCTCGTCAGGAACTGTAAATCCGATGACTCAAAGGTGATAGCACATGATATGTATCTGGATTGTATGTCCAGGATGGCCTCGGAATGCAGGTGTGTTCTCATGGGTCTATGGAAGATTTTTCCACTCAAGGATCCTGGTGGCTACCAAGAGTTTGGTGACTATCTCGGGGAAGGGAAGAGTGCTGTTTTCCATCTTAAGGGTCCACCAAAATAGGGATTCCAGAGATGGGCCCTGTGTCTGGGCCCCTGTAAAATCCCACGAGGGTTAGGATTTGGGCCTAGGTGTGTACTAGGCCTGCAATTCGGGGTCCCAGAGATGCAATTGAGAGCGTTTGGTTGAAAGCATGCTCAGGCTGAGGTCACAATGCCTGCTTGTGCCCGGGGAAGCCATCATGAGTGCACATGGTCTCCTTGGCCATGGAGCTGCCTTCCACTTTGAGGGTTGAGCAACTATCCCAACTGTCAGAATACCTTCCATGGGGAAGGAGGAGTTCTCTATTGTGCTTCAGGTTTCCCCAATGGCAAGGATTTCAGCAAAGGTGTGGGTACAGATGCCTGAATACCAAGAATAGAAGAGAAGACAGACTTGGGCCATAGCTGGTCTCACATGCTGTATATGGGCCCTGATCTCTCAGTGGCTGACACTAGGTCCTGGCTCCGGCTATGTCAGACACAGCACTAGTGCCCAGGGCAGCCTATGAATCAGGGTTCCGTCTAGCACCGAGAAGATTGACCATCATATGGAGTTTCTGGGCAGACTCTCCAGGCCCTTTTTCTTTCTATGGGGAAGGCAGAATATTGTGTTGTAGCTCCAGAATTCCCTCACAATAGGGCTTGTGGACCAGTAGACTGAGGATGGAATTGTAAACCCAAGCTATGGCTTAATTCAGTCAAACTAAAGGCAATTCCAGTGTGCAGCGATCGAATTGAAATCCATCACCTGAGTAAGGGCGGATGTCAGATGTTTGCTCATGCTGGAGTTTGTGTCTATGATGACTGACAAATGGAGTGGTGGCTTCAAGAGGAAATGGAGGATTTCCCACGCTGGGGCTTGTGAGATGCTCCAAACAGAAGGTTTCCTTCTACCGGACAGGGGCATTCTGTTTTTTTGTCTCAAGGGTCCCCGCCAATTGCAAAGTTTGTGTAGCAGAGCACCCCCGTATGGTTGCCTGGAAACCACACCTCCACTGACCATTGCAGCTTAGGAACATGGCAAGTTCATTCTGGTGGCTCTGGGGCGAAGTAATAAGGGCTTATTTTTACATGGAATGTCATGAACATGGGTAACAATGATGTTTTGTTACCTGGGAATTCTTAGCCTGTCATCTGTACACATCCTTGGTATTAAGGCAACTTTCCACAGACCTTTCCTGTAACCCTGCCAATGGGGGAACCTGAAGCACAATAGAGAACTCCTCTTTCCATTGCAGGAAGCCTGGCTGTTGCAATGGGTGTCCAACCCTCAAAGTGGGATCCAGCTATATGGCCAATGAGACTACGCCCTCTCCTGAGGGCCCCCCTGGGCACAAAGAGGCATGATGACCTTCAGCCTGAGCATGCTTTCAAACAAGCCCTCTCTGTTACACCATTAGGATCCTGCATTGCAGGCCTGGAATGCCCCTAGGCCCAAATCCTAACACTTGGTGGGATATCCGGGCACCCAGACCCAGAGCCCGTCTCTGGAATCCCTGTTTTGGCATAAGCCTAAGTTGGAAAACAGCATTCTTCCCTGTTTTGGAGCACCCCTAAGATGGAAAAGAGCACTCTTTTCTTCTCTAAAAAACCACCAATCTATGGAGATCCACCAGGATCCTTAGAGAGGAAAAGTCTCCCATTGAACCATGAGACCACGTCTACATTCAGAGCCCATCCTGGACACACAATCCAGATAGAAATGCCTGTGCTACCAGCTTTCAGTCACCCTAATTACAGTTCCTGACGTGATGCCTTCTAGGTCTATGCATTGGACCTGCGATCACCTTGCCACTATCCCTGACCCAAATTTGTGTTTGCAGACTTCCCTCCCAAAACCATGGCTCTCATATCCTCAAGGAGGTGGTCTCTGAAGCCTTACCACAGGACTGGGCCTGCCATCCCCAAGGAAACTGTGCCCATCACAGTTCCCCAAAGCCTCCAAGTTAGGAGAAACCTGCAAGGCCCCTGAGCCCACCCCAATATTGGAAGTGGCTCTGGATGCAAATGCACAGTCTGAAACACCCTGATCACCTACATCCAGTCAGACAACCATATCAATGGTCCTTAGTAAGAAAATTGAACCTGATGGGCACCAAGGACATCATTGGATCTCTAGATTAGGTTGCAAGCATCAATCCTCAGAGGCCTGTTCTTGAATACCAAGTCAGGATACAACATATGTACCCTGAGCCACAAAACAGAACATCTCCTCTCCCAAGATGGAAACTGTGCACATCGACCTGTGCCAAACCCTCAGCGTGGCCCATAGCCACCAATACATTCTAAGAACTCCCTTGTAACAAACCAGTTTTGGGACACATCTGTAAGAGATTCCAAGTCAACTCAAGGCCTTGGTACTTGGCACCAGAACCACCAAAACGAACCTGTCATGTTCCTCAGCTGCAATGGTCATTGGACGTGTGCTTTCCAGTCATCCATGCGGGAGGGCTCTGCTACGCAAACTTCCACTTGAGGGACCCTGGAGGAAAAAAAAACAGACTCCTCCTGTCCATTAGAAGGAAACCTTGTTGTTTGGAGCATCTCACAATCTTAAGCGTGGGTAATCCTCCATTGCCTCCTGAAGCCACCCCTCCATTAGTCGTCATCATAGACACAAACTCAAGTGTGAGCAAATATCTGACATCTGCCCTTACTCAGGTGCTGGATATCTCGTATAAGCTGCTGCACATTGAAACTGACTTCCGCTTGGCACTCAATTTAAGCATAGCTGGTGTTTACAATTGCATTCTCACCCTATTTGTCCCCAAACCCTCTTGATAGGGAATTCTGGATCCATAAGGCAGCATTCTGCCTGCCCCACAGAAAGAAGTGCTTCGTGAGTCTGGCCAGAAACCCTACATGAGGATCAATTTACTCGGCCCTGGAGAGAACCCCAATATATAGACTTCTCTGGCCACTAGTGCTGTGTCTGACACAGCCTGAGCCCAGACCTCGTGTCAGCCACCCAGAGAGCGGGGCCCATATCCAGCATGTGAGAACGGCCATGGCCCAAATCTGTCATCTCTATGCATCCTTGGTATTCAGGCATCTGTCCCCAGACCTTTGCTGTAATCCCTGCCTATGGGGGAACATGAAGCACAATAGATATTTCCTCCTTTCCCATGGCTGGAAACCTGGCCATTGGAATGTGTGTCCATCCCTCAGTGTGGGAGCCAGAAAATGGACAATGGGACCACGCCCACTCCTGAGGGCCACCCTGGGCACAAACAGGCATTGTAATGCTCAGCCTGAGCATGCTTCCAAACAAGCCCTCTCAGTTGCACCACCAAGATCCTGCATTGCAGGCCTGGTCTGCCCATAAGCCCAAATCCCAACCCTTGGTGGGATTTTCCAGGCGCCTAGACCCAGAGCCCATCTCTGGAATCCCTGTTTTGGGGCACACCTAAGATCGAAAATAGCAGTCTTCCCATCTCAAAAAGTCATCAAAATATTGGGAGCCGCCAGTATCCTTAGAGGAAAAATCTCCCATGGACACATGAGGCCACAGCTACATTCTGAGGTCACCCTAGACACACAATCCAGATATAAAAGCCTGTGCTTCCACCTTCGGGTCATTCCAGTTACTGTTCCTGACGAGTAGCCTTCCAGGTCTACACATTGCCCTGCGATAACCTAGCCACTAAACCTAACCCGAGTTTGTGTTTGCAGACTTCCCTCCCAGAACCATGGCTCACATGCCCTCCAGGGTGGAGTCTCTGGAGCCAAACCACAGGACTGTGCTTGCCATCCCCATGGAAATTGTGCATGTCAGTTAACCAAACCCTCCAGAGTTGGTTGAAACATTCAAGGCCCCTGTGGCCACCCCAATATTGGAGGTTACTCTGGACATAAGTGCGCAGTCTGAAACTCCCTGATCACCTACATCCTGGCAGACACCCAAGTCAACTTTCCTAAGTCTGAAGATTGAACCTCTCATGCCCCTGGGACTCATTGGAACCCTAGATTAGGTTGTCGGGCATCTGTCTTCAGAGGCCTGTTCTTGAATAGGAACTTATGATATGGCATGTGGACCCTGAGCCACAAAACACTACATCTCCTGTCCCCAGAAGGTAACCGTGCTCTTCGACCTGTGTTAAACCCTCAGGGTAGGAGAATCTTGCAGGCACCTTAGCCACCAACACATTCTAAGATCTACCTGGTAAAAAAAACCAGCATTGTAACCCATCTTCAAGAGATTCCATGTCAACTCAAGACCTTGGTGCTTCGCCCCAGAAGCACCGTAAAGAACCTGCATGTTCCTCAGCTGCATTGGTCAATGGAGGTGTGCTTTCCAGGCATCCATGTGGAAGGGCTCTGCTACCCATACTTTTCACATGGGGGGGCCCTGCAGAAAACATACCAGACTCTAACTGTCCAGTAGAAAAAACAACCTTGCTGTTTAGAGCATCTCACATGCATCAGCCTCTTGATGCCACTCCTCCATTCGGTTATCAGAGACACAAACTCCAGTGTGCGTAAACATCTGAAATCCACCTTTATTCAGGTGCTGGATATTTCATTTGTTGGCCACGATAGATACAAACTCTATCATGAGCAGACATCTGACCCTCGCCTGTACTCAGATGCTGGAGATCTCGAAAAAACCACTGCACATTGGAACGGCCATGTTCTCGGCACTGAGATTAAGCATAGATTGTGTTTTCTGCCTTCTGTTCTCACACTCCTCGCCTTCAATTCCCCCATATTGGGAATTTGGGAGCCACAATGCAGCCTTCTGCCTGCCCACCAGAAAAAAGAGGTGCCCTATGGGTCTGCGTGAAACTCCATATAAGGTTCCACCAGCACAGCCCTCTATAGCACCACAATATCATAAGCCACCTTGTGAACTAATGCTTTGTCTGACACAGCTCGAGCCCCGACCTCCTGGTAGCCACCTAGATAGCAGGACCCATATCTGGCAGGTGTGACCTGCCTTGACCTGAGTCCTTCATCTCAAACCAACCTGGTTATTCACGTACCAGTCCCAGAACATAGCTCAAATTACTGTGCATGGGGGAATCTGAAGCAAAAAAGAGTACTCCTCCTTCCTCATAGAAGGAAAATTAAATGTTGATATGGTGGTCCAACCCTCATATTGGGATCCAGGTGCATGGAACAAGAGCCAATGCCCACTCAGGATGGGCATCTGGGCACAAACAGGCATTGTGACCCTTACCCTGAGACCCATTTCCAACAAGTCTCCATGGGAGCTGAACCAAAGCCCCACAGAGCCAGGCAGTCAAGCCTCTAGGCCCAAATACTAAGCCTTTGTAGGGTTATCCAGGCACAGGGACCTATAACCCATCTCTGGAATCCCTGTGTTGACGGAAACACTGAAACAGTAAACTACGCTCTCTCCTTCCCAGTGAGACACCAAACTCTTGGGTGCTGGGCAGAATCCCCAGAGAGGTAGAATATTCCATGGACACATGAGGACACCCCACCATTCCAAGGCCATCCTAGACACAATCCAGACAGAAAAGCCTTTGCTCCTGCCTCCCAGCCACACGAATTTCAAATCCTGAGGAGCTGCCCTCAGCGTCTGCAGATCGGGGCTGCCATCACCTCCCTCCTAATTGATACACAATTTTGTGTCTGAAGACTTTGGTCCCAGAGCCCTTAACCACATTCCCTGCAGGATGGGGCTGACAGAACCACACTACATCACTGGGCCTGATCTCTGGATGAAATTCTGCCGTCTCAGTTGCACAAACCCTCCAGATTAGGAAAAGCCTGCAAGGCCCCTGAGCCCACCCCAATTTCATAGGCCACTCTGGAAAAAATGCACAGTCTGACACAGCCTGAGCATCTACCTCCAGGAAGACTCACAGGTCAAAGTCCCTAAGTCCGAAGGTTGAGGATGACATGCCCCTACAACCTCATAAGAACCCTAGCCTAGATATTCAGGCCTCTGTGCCCAGAGGCCTGGTCTTGAAATCCAACATATGATCCGACATGTGGTCCCTGAGCCATACAAGAGAACCCCTCCTGTCCCGAGAAGGGAACCAGGCTCCTGGGAACTGGGTCTAACCCTCAGGTAGGAGAATCCTGCATGGCCACAGACCCACAACCACATTCTTTTTTTTATATAGATTTTATTTATTTATTTGACAGAGAGAGATCACAAGTAGGCATAGAGGAAGGCAGAGAGAGAGAGAGGAAGAAGCAGGCTCCCTGCTGAGCAGAGAGCCCGATGCGGGACTCAATCCCAGGACCCTGAGATCATGACCTGAGCCGAAGGCAGCGGCTTAGCCCATTGAGCCACCCAGGCACCCTCACCACCACATTCTAAGGTCTCCCTGGACACCAAGCATCATTGTGACTCATTAGACTGAGAACATCCGTCAACTTAGATCACTTGGAAATTTGAACAAAAACCAGCAGATCAAGCCTGCAATGTTCCTCAGCTGCAATGGTCATGCAAGGAAGACTTCCCAGGCCCCCATTCAGAGACCTCTGCTGTCGAATCTTTCTATATGGGGGACCCTGGAGCCTTGTAAGCGGACTTCCCCTGTCCCACAGTAGGACACCTTGCTGTTTGGAGCAGCTCACAAGGTCCTGCTTGGGAAAATCTCCAAGAATTCTTGAGGCCACCCCACAATTCGTTGACCATCATGGATGCAAACCCAGCGTGAGCAGACATCTGACCCTCGCCCATACTCAGGTGCTGGAAATCTCGAAAAAACCACTGCACAATGGAATGGTCCTGTGGTCGGCACTGAGCTTATCCGTGGCTTGTGTTTTCAGACTTCTGTCTTCACACTCCTCGCCTACAAGCCCTTCATATTGGGAATTCTGAAGCCACAGTGCAGCTTTCTGCCTGCCCACCAGAAAGAAGTGCCCTATGGGTCTTCGTAGAAACCCACATGAGGATCCTCCTGCACGGCCCTCAATGGCACCCCAATATAATAGACCGACCTCTGCATAAATTGTCTATCTGACACCGCCTGATCCCCGACCTCCTGTCACCCACCCAGATAGTGGGCCCCATATCCTCCAGGTGGGTCCAACCTTGGCCCGAGGCCATCATCTTGAAGCAACCTGGATATTCAGGTACCTGTCCCAGACTTAGCTCAAATTCCTGCCCATAGGGGACTCGGAAGCACAAAAGAGTGCTCCTCCTTCCCCATGGCCAGAAAACTGAATGTTGAGATGGCTGTACAACCCTGAGTGGGAACCAGGTGCATGGTCCATGAGACCATGCCTACACAGGACGGGCAGCTGGGCACAAATAGGCATTGTGACCCTCAGAATGAGACCCCTTTCCAAAGATCCCCCTTGGGATCTGGACCAGGATCCCAAATCGAAGCTTTGGTTAAGTTTTCCCAGTGTCTGGACCCAGAACCCATCTCTGGAATCCCTGTTTGGACAGGATCCCAGAGATGGAATACAGTCTTTTCCTCTTCCCCAAAAAGAAATCAAACTCTTGGGTGCCAAGCAGAATCACCAGAGTGGAATAATATCCCATGGACACATGAGGTCACCCCTCCATTTAGTGGCCATCCTAGACACAAAATCCAGACAGAAAAGCCTGTGCTCCTCCCTCCCAGCCACCTGAATTTCAAATCCCGAGGAGCTTCCCTCAGGGTCTTCATATTCGGACTGCCATCACCTCACTCCTATCTCTTATCCAAGGTTGTGTCTAAAGTCTTTGGTCCCAAAGTCCTGACACACATGACCTCCAGGATGGGGCCTCGAGAAACACATAACATCACTGGCCCTGCTCTCCTAAGGAAACCCTGCTCATCTCAGTTTCCCAAAATGTCCAGATTAGGAGAAAACTGCAAGGCCCCTGACTGCACCCCAATATCATAGGCCACTCTGGAAAAAGTGCACAGCCTGACACAGCCTCAGCACCTACCTCCAGGATGACATGCAGGCCAATGGCACTTAGTCCGAAGATTGAAACTTCCATGGCCCTAAAACCTCATCAGAACCCTAGCTTATGTTTTGAGGTCTCTCTTCCTAGAGGTCTGTTCTGGAAATTCAAGCATATGGTCCAACCTGTGGTCCGTGAGCCATACAAGAGCACACATCCTGTCCCAAGAAGGAAACCTGGCTCCTGGGTACTGGGTCTAATCCTAAGGATAGAGAATCCTCAATGGTCAGAGAGCCGCCACCACATTCTAAGGTCTCCCTGGACACCAAGCAGCATTGGGACCTGTTAGACTGAGAACTTCCATCAACGCAAATCACTTGGAACTTGGAATCAGTGTCATTGGTTCAAGCTTACCCTGTTCCTCAGCTGCAATGGTAACACGAGATTGGCTTCCCAGGCCTCCATTCAGAGAGCATTGCTATCGAATCTTCCATATGGGGGACCCTGGAGCCCTGTAAGAAGACTTCTGCTGTCCCTTAGTAGGACACCTTGATGTTTGGAGCAGCTCACAAGCTCCAGCTTGGAAAAACCTCCAAGAATTCTTGAGGCCTCCCCACCATTTGTTGGCCATCATGGATACAAACTCCAGCGTGAGCAGACATCTTCCCCTCGCCCAGGTGCTGAAGATCTCGAAACAACTGCTGTACATTGGAATAGACATGTGCTCGGCACTGAGCGTAACCGTAGCTTATGTTTTCATACTTCTGTCCTCACACTCCTCGCCTGCAAACCCTCCAACTTGGATATTCTGGAGCCGTAATGCAGCCATCTGCCTGCTCACCAGATAGAAGAAGTGAAGAAAGGGTCTGTGCAAAAATCCCCCATGAGGATCCAGTTGCACAGCTCTCAAAAGCACCCCAATATCTTAGGCCGAACTCTCCACGAATGTTCTGTCTGACACAGCTCGAGCCCGAGCTCCTGACAGCCACCCAGAAAGCAGGCCTCATTTTCTGCAGGTGGGTCCTGCCTTGGCCCGAGGACCTCATCTCAAAGTGAACTGGGTATTCAGGCACCTGTCCCAGAACTTAGCTCAAATTCCTGCCCATGGGGGAACCTGAAGCATAAAAAAGTATCCCTCCTTCCCCATGGCAGGAAAACTGAATGTTGAGATGGCAGTCCAACCCTCAGAGTGGGAGCCAAGTGCATAGCCCATGAGGTCACACCCACTCAGCATGGGCATCTGGGCAAAAACAGGCATTGTGACCCTCAGAATGAGACCCATTTCCAACAAGAACACTCGGGAGCTGTACCAGGAAAACATAGAGCAGGACCCTAGGCCCAAATCCTAAGCCTTGTTGCGGTGATCCAGGCTCCAGAACCCAGGACCCATCTCTGGAATGGCTGTTTGGACGGGATCCCTGACTCAGAAAACTGCGCTCCTCCCATCCCCCGGAAATACACCAAACTCTTGGGTGCCGAGCAGAATTCCCAGAGAGGTAGAATCTCACATGGACCCATGAGGCCACCCCTCCATTTCGTGGCCATCATAGACAAACAAGTCAGACAGAAAAGACTGTGCTCCTGCCTCACAGCCGTCCGAATTTCATATCTGGAGATGCTTCGCTCAGGGTCTGCAGATTGGGTCTGCCATCACCTCGAGCTTAACTCTTACCCGAGTTTGTGTCTGAAGACTTTGGACCCAGAGTCCTGACCCATATGCCCTCCAGGATGGGGCCTCCAGGAACACACAACGGCACTGGGCCAGCTCTCCCAAGGAATGTCAGCCTGTCTCAGTTTCCCAACCCACCAGATTAAGAGAAAATTGCAAGGCCCCTAATACCACCCCAATTCCATAGGAAGCTCCAGAAAAAATGCATAGTCTGACACAGCCTCAGAATATACCTCCAGGAAGACACCCAGGTCAATGGGAAGGGATGAAATGGCCTAACCCATGGCAGGTTCGATGTGCTGGGTGTGAAGCCAACTGTCTCAATGTCTCTCACAAGGTCCGGGCTCAGGCTATGTAAGACAGAGCATAGTGTTTAGGGTAGCCTATGCAATTGGGGTGTTGCCGAGGGCTGAGCAGGTTGATTTTCATTTGGGGTTTCTGAGCAATGCCATAGACAATGTTTTTCTTTGGGGGGCAGGCAGAGTGCTTCGTTCTGGAACCAGAATTCCGAATCATGAGGGCTTTTGGGCCAGGAGTGCTAGGGTAGAGTCTGAAAACAAAAGATAGGGTGAGGTTGGGAGCAGGCACACTCTGCAAAGGCTGAAAGGATATCTCATGCATCTGAAGTCAGGCTGAGGATCAGACATTGGCTGAGGTTGGATTGTGCCCTTGATGGCACCTTCATGAAGCAGGTGCCTCATGAGGTTGACGAAGTTCTCCCACGCTGAGTTTGGAGGTTGCCACAAACCACAAGGTTTCCTTCTGCAAGACAGTCGAGTCCTGTTGAATGGCTCCAGTACATACCATACGGAACGACTGAAGAGGAGGGTTCAAAGGATGGATCCCTGAACAACATGCCTCGCATTCCCTTTGGCCATTAACGACAAGATATGTTTGTTCTGCTGGCTCTGGGGCAAGCTAACCAGTGGGCTGAGTTGAAATGGCCTCTCCTGAGGATGCGTCATAATGTGGGTTTCTGTCCATGGAGACCTTGGAATGTGATGGTTGTACTGTGGCCCTGCAGAATTCTCCGACCAGAAGGGTTTGATACAGATCCAGTAAGAAAGCACTCCATGTGGAGACGAGGGAGGTTTGCTTTGGAGCCTCAGAAAAACCTAATATGCTGGTATAAGAAACCAGTCCTCTGAGGACAGACACATGAAAACTAAAGCTAAGGTTCATAATAGGGCCTAAGGGCCTGTCCATTTCAATCTTCTGTCTCTGGGGACACTGTCTGAAAGTCTAAGTGGTGATAATGGCTCAGCTGGTGTCAGAGTGCCCCTTTTAGTCCAGGGCAGCCTACACTATCAGGATGGCCTCAGGGGCCTTGGAACTTTTCCCTAACCTGTAGGGTTGTGGTCAATGGATTGGGCACAATTTCCTTGGAGAGGGCAGGCACAATCTTTAGCTGTTTGGTCCAGAGGCCCTAGCCTGGATGTTGTGTGGGTCCAGGCTGTGGGCACAGAAGTCTGAACACACAAACTCAGCTTATGAGTGGCGCCTAGGGTATGGCAGGCCGGATGCACAGCCCGAGAGGGAGCTCCTGGGCCTCTGAAACAAGGGCGAGTGGGAGGCGTTCCTTCAGGCTTTTGTCTCTGGATGTTGTGTCCGGGATAGCCGTGGATTGGAGCGGTGGCCTCAGGTACTGTGGACGAGTATCCCTCTCTGGGGATTTGTCCCAGCTCCCAAGAGTTTGGCGTCATTTTGTGGGAAGGGTGGAGTCGTGTTGTCTGGCTCATGGGTCTCTCCAAGAAAGGGATTCCAGAGCAGAGCTCCAGGTACGGGCGGGGCGACTGGAAAATTCAAACCGTGGTGAGGATTGGGTGCATAGGGGCTTGGCAAACCCCATATGTGGGCTCTTGGTCCAAACCCTGACAGGCCTTTCTTTGACATGGGGCTCATGCTGAGGGTCACAGTGTGAATTTGTGCCCAAGCAGCACTCAAGTTTGGGCGTGGCATCAGGGGCCATGAAGGTTTCTCCCACCCTGAAGGTGTGACTCCATGCAGAGCAAGCTTGACAGCCATGGGGAAGGAGGAGTTCTGTTTTGTGCTTGCTATACCCAGCTGTGTGGAGAATTGATATAATGTCTAGGTTCAGATATCTGAAAACCAAGGTTAGGATGAGGTGACGGCATAAGACCATGGCGTGTCCGAAGTGCTGTGTGTGCGGCCAGCTGTCTCCTTGTCTGTCTGGACGTCTGGCTTCAGGCTGTGTCAGGCAGAGCATGAGTGCCCAGAGCAGCCTATCCAGTTCGGGTACCGTCGAGGCCCGAGCAGGTTGATCCTCATCTGGGTTTTCTGGAGAGCCCCACAGGGAAACGTTTTTCTTCCGTTGGGCAGACACTGGGCTGGGTTTTGGTTCTGGAGTTCCTAGTCCGGAGGGCTTGTTTGCCAGGAGTGTGAGGAAGGAAGTCTGAAAACACAAGCTAGCGTGAGGTTTGGGACCGAGGGCACGGCAGGCCCACTCTGCAGAGGCTGAATCGAGATCTCCTGCACTGAGGTCATGTCAACTATGAGACGTGCCTCAGGCTAGAGTTCTTGTCCAGCATGGCCTCTTCCGAAGGGTGTGGGGGCTTCATGAGGCCAGAAAGTTTTGGCTACGATGGGATTTGTGAACTGCTCCAAAACTGAATTTTACCTTCTGCACGACAGTCGAGTCCTATTGGATAGTTCCAAGAGGCCCCATATGGAAAGACTCGAGAGCAGGTGTCTAAGCATGGATGCCTGGGAACGCCACCTCATATTCCCACTCTTTAGTCAGGACAAGGCAGGCTCAATCTGCGGGCTCCTGGGTGAGCTACCCAGAGGGGAGAGTTGAAATGGACTCTCCTGAAGATGAGTCCTACTGTGGCTTGGTGGCCTGGGAGACCTTGGAATGTGGAGGTGGCTCAGGGACTCTGCAGGATTCTCCAACATGAGGTGTTTGACACGGCTCCAACAAGGAAACTTCCCATGTGGAGACGAGAGGAGTTCTGTTCCGTGCCTCAGGAAAGCCCCATACCCGGTTCTTCGAACCAAAGCCTCTGAGGAGTGACACCTGGAAACCAAAGCAAGAGTTGAGACTACGGCCTAAAGGCCTGTCCGGCTCAACCTTCTATCTCTGTTGACATCTGTGTGCATGCATTCATGGATGTAGCTGCTCAGCTTGTGTCCGAATGCCCCTGTGAGTCCAGTGAGGCTCCCAGTAGTGGGATGTCCTCGGAGGCCTTGAGGTTTCCCATATTCTGGAGGTGTGTGGCCAAAGGAATGGACACAGTTTCCTAGGAGAGAGCAGGCACGGTCCTGTGGTATGGCTCCAGAGGACCCAGCCTAGAGGCTGTGTTTGCCAGGGCTGTGGGGACAGATGTCTGAAAAAGCAAACTTGGCTCAGCTAGGGGCCAATGTAATGGCAGGCCTGATCTCTAGTCCGTGAGGGGAGATCCTCAGGCAATCAAAGTAGGGCAAGTGGGAGGCAGTCACTCAGGATTTTGCCTCAGGGTGTTGTGTTTACAGTGTCCGGTCAGGGTAGGGGTTGTCTCAGAGGCCGAGGAAGAGCCTTCCTCTTGGGGGATTGTCCAAGCTCCCAAGTGTTGGTGTTCATTCTGAGGGAATGAAGAGTACTGTTTTCTGCCACAGGGGACCCCCCAGGAGAGGGACTCTAGAGCACAGCAGTGGGTTCCCTCAACTGGAATACACACCATCTAGTTAGTCCTGGGTGCCTATGGGCATGGCAAGCCACATATGCGGGCTCTTGGTCCAGTCACTGAGAGGCGTTACTTGAATAAGGTACTCACGCAGAGGGTCACAATGTGTGTTTGTGCCCAAGGCGGCCCTCACGCTTGGGCGTGGCCTCATGGGCCATGCCGTTTTCTTTTACACTGAAGGTTTGACTCACTGCCAGCAGCAAGGTTTCTTGCCATGGGGTAGTAGGGGTTCTGTCTTGTGCATCAGGTCCCCCCCTGTGCAGGGATTGGAGATAGGTCTAGGTTCCAATGACTGAAAACCCAGGTTGGGAATGGATGGTGGCCTAAGGAAGTGGCGGGTCCAATGTGCGGGGTGTGCAGCCAGCTGTGTCGGTGTCTGTTGGAAGGTCTGGGCTCAGGCTATTTGCGACAGAGCATCACTGTTTAAGGTAGCCTATGCAATTGGGGTGTTGCCGAGGGCCAAGCAGTTTGATCCTCATTTGGGGTTTCTGGGCAGCGCCATAGACAAGGTTTTTCTCCTGGGAGGCAGGCACAGTGCTTCATTGTGGCCCCAGAATTCCCTGTAGGGAGGGTTTGTGGGCCAGGAGTGTGAGGACGGAAGTCTGAAAACACAAGCTAGTGTGAGGATTGGAGCCAAGGGCAGAGCAGGCCCACTCTGCAGAGGCTGAATCAAAATCTCCTGCATCTGAAGTCAGGCTGAGGATCAGACGTTGGCTGAGGCTGGAATATGTGTCCATGATGGCACCTTCATGAAGTGGGGGCCTCATGAGGCCAAGGAAGTTTTCCCACGCTGTGTTTGGAGGTTGCCCCAAACCACAAGGTTTCCTTCTGCGGGACATTCGAGTCCTGTTGCATGGCTCCAGGACATACCACATGGAAGGACTGGAGAGCAGGGTTCGAAGGATGGATCCCTGTACAGCATGCCTCGCATTCCCATTGGTTATTAGCGACAAGATATGTTTGATCTGCTGCCTCTGGAACACTCGACCCAGGGGGCTGAGTTAAAATGGCCTCTCCTGAGGATGCGTCATAATGTGCGTTTGGGTCCATGGAGACCTTGGAATGTGCTGGTTGTTCAGTGGCCCTGCGGAACTCTCCTACTTGAAGTGTTTGATACATCCCAGTAAGAAAGCTGCCCATGTGGAGATGAGAGATGTTTGGTTTGGTGCCTCAGAAAAGCCCCATGTGCTGGTCTACGAAAACAGTCCTCTGAGAACGGAAACATGGAAACCAAAGCTAAGGTTCAGATTAGGACCTGGGGGCCTGTCCATTTCAACCTTCTGTCTCTGGGGACACTGTGTGAGAGTCTAAGTGGAGATAGTTGCTCCGCTGGTGTCAGAGAGCCCCTCTTAGTCCAGGGTGGCCTATAATATTGATGGCCTCAGGGACCTTGGAGCTTTTCCCTAACCTGTAGGGTTGTGGTCAATGGATTGGGCCACTTTCCTTGGAGAGGGCAGGCACAATCTTTCGCTGTTTGGTCCAGAGGCCCTAGCCTGGATGTAGTGTGGGTCCAGGCTGTGGGCACAGAAGTCTGAATACACAAACTCAGCTTATGAATGGCGCCTAGGGTATGGCAGGCTGGATGTACAGCCCGAGAGGGAGCTCCTGGGCCTCTGAAACAAGGGCGAGTGGGAGGCGTTCCTTCAGGCTTTTGTCTCTGGATGTTGTGTCCGGGATAGCCGTGGATTGGAGCGGTGGCCTCAGGTAGTGTGGACGAGTATCCCTCTCTGGGGATTTGTCCCAGCTCCCAAGAGTTTGGGGTCATTTTTTGGGAAGGGTGGAGTCGTGTTGTCTGGCTCATGGGTCTCTCCAAGAAAGGGATTCTAGAGCAGAGCTATAGGTACGGGCGGGGCGACTGGAAAATTCAAACCGTGGTGAGGATTGGGTGCATAGGGGCTTGGCTACCCCATATGTGGGCTCTTCGTCCAGGCCCTGACAGGCCTTTCTTTGACATGGGGCTCATGCTGAGGGTCACAGTGTGAATTTGTGCCCAAGCAGCACTCAAGTTTGGGCGTGGCATCAGGGGCCATGAAGGTTTCTCCCACCCTGAAGGTGTGACTCCATGCCAAGAGCAAGCTTGACAGCCATGGGGAAGGAGGAGTTCTGCTTTGTGCTTGCTATACCCAGTTGTGTGGAGAATTGATATAATGTCTAGGTTCAGATATCTGAAAACCAAGGTTAGGATGAGGTGACGGCATAAGACCATGGCATGTCTGAAGTGCTGGGTGTGCGGCCAGCTGTCTCCTTGTCTGTCTGGACGTCTGGCTTCAGGCTGTGTCAGGCAGAGCATGAGTGCCCAGAGCAGCCTATCCAGTTCGGGTACCGTCGAGGCCCGAGCAGGTTGATCCTCATCTGGGTTTTCTGGAGAGCCCCACAGGGAAACGTTTTTCTTCCGTTGGGCAGACACTGGGCTGGGTTTTGGTTCCGGAGTTCCTAGTCCGGAGCGCTTGTTTGCCAGGAGTGTGAGGAAGGAAGTCTGAAAAAACAAGCTAGCGTGAGGTTTGGGACCGAGGGCACGGCAGGCCCACTCTGCAGAGGCTGAATCGAGATCTCCTGCACTGAGGTCATGTCAACTATGAGACGTGCCTCAGGCTAGAGTTCTTGTCCAGCATGGCCTCTTCCTGAAGGGTGTGGGGGCTTCATGAGGCCAGAAAGTTTTGCCTACGATGGGATTTGTGAACTGCTCCAAAACTGAAGGTTACCTTCTGCACGACAGTCGAGTCCTATTGGATGGTTCCAAGAGGCCCCATATGGAAAGACTCGAGAGCAGTTGTCTAAGCATGGATGCCTGGGAACGCCACCTCATATTCCCACTCTTTAGTCAGGACAAGGCAGGCTCAATCTGCGGGCTCCTGGGTGAGCTACCCAGAGGGGAGAGTTGAAATGGACTCTCCTGAAGATGAGTCCTACTGTGGCTTGGTGGCCTGGGAGACCTTGGAATGTGGAGGTGGCTCAGGGACTCTGCAGGATTCTCCAACATGAGGTGTTTGACACGGCTCCAACAAGGCAACTTCCCATGTGGAGACGAGAGGAGTTCTGTTCCGTGCCTCAGGAAAGCCCCATACCCTGTTCTTCGAACCACAGCCTCTGAGGAGTGACACCTGGAAACCAAAGCAAGAGTTGAGACTACGGCCTAAAGGCCTGTCCGGCTCAACCTTCTATCTCTGTTGACATCTGTGTGCATGCATTCATGGATGTAGCTGCTCAGCTTGTGTCCGAATGCCCCTGTGAGTCCAGTGAGGCTCCCAGTAGTGGGATGTCCTCGGAGGCCTTGAGGTTTCTCATATTCTGGAGGTGTGTGGCCAAAGGAATGGACACAGTTTCCCAGGAGAGAGCAGGCACGGTCCTGTGGTATGGCTCCAGAGGACCCAGCCTAGAGGCTGTGTTTGCCAGGGCTGTGGGGACAGATGTCTGAAAAAGCAAACTTGGCTCAGCTAGGGGCCAATGTAATGGCAGGCCTGATCTCCAGTCCGTGAGGGGAGATCCTCTGGAAATCAAAGTAGGGCAAGTGGGAGGCAGTCACTCAGGATTTTGTCTCTGGGTGTTGCGTTTACAGTGTCCGGTCAGGGTAGGGTTTGTCTCAGAGGCCGAGGAAGAGCCTTCCTCTCGGGGGATTGTCCAAGCTCCCAAGTGTTTGTGTTCATTCTGTGGGAATGAAGAGTACTGTTTTCTGCCACAGGGGACCCCCCAAAAGAGGGACTCTAGAGCACAGCAGTGGGTTCCCTCAACTGGAATACACACCATCTAGTTAGTCCTGGGTGCCTATGGGCATGGCAAGCCACATATGCGGGCTCTTGGTCCAGTCACTGAGAGGCGTTACTTGAATAAGGTACTCACGCTGAGGGTCACAATGTGTGTTTGTGCCCAAGGCGGCCCTCACGCTTGGGCGTGGCCTCATGGGCCATGCCGTTTTCTCCTACACTGAAGGTTTGACTCACTGCCAGCAGCAAGGTTTCTTGCCATGGGGTAGGAGGGGTTCTGACTTGTGCATCAGGTCCCCCCCTGTGCAGGGATTGGAGATAAGGTCTAGGTTCCGATGACTGAGAACCCAGGTTGGGAATGGATGGTGGCCTAAGGCAGTGGCGGGTCCAATGTGCTGGGTGTGCAGCCAGCTGTGTCGGTGTCTGTTGGAAGGTCTGGGCTCAGGCTATTTGCGACAGAGCATCACAGTTTAATGTAGCCTATGCAATTGGGGTGTTGCAGAGGGCCAAGCAGTTTGATCCTCATTTGGGGTTTCTGGGCAGCGCCATAGACAATGTTTTTCTCCTGGGAGGCAGGCACAGTGCTTCATTGTGGCCCCAGAATTCCCATTAGGGAGGGTTTGTGGGCCAGGAGTGTGAGGACGGAAGTCTGAAAACACAAGCTAGTGTGAGGATTGGAGCCAAGGGCAGAGCAGGCATACTCTGCAGAGGCTGAATCAAAATCTACTGCATCTGAAGTCAGGATGAGGATCAGACGTTGGCTGAGGCTGGCGTATGTGTCCATGATGGCACCTTCATGAAGTGGGGGCCTCACGAGGCCAAGGAAGTTTTCCCACGCTGAGTTTGGAGGTTGCCGCAAACCACAAGGTTTCCTTCTGCGGGACATTCGATTCCTGTTGCATGGCTCCAGGACATACCATATGGAAGGACTGGAGAGCAGGGTTCGAAGGATGGATCCCTGTACAGCATGCCTCGCATTCCCATTGGCTATTAGCGACAAGATATGTTTGATCTGCTGCCTCTGGAACACGCGACCCAGGGGGCTGAGTTGAAATGGCCTCTCCTGAGGATGCGTCATAATGTGGGTTTGGGTCCATGGAGACCTTGGAATGTGCTGGTTGTTCAGTGGCCCTGCGGAACTCTCCTACCTGAAGTGTTTGATACATCCCAGTAAGAAAGCTGCCCATGTGGAGATGAGAGATGTTTGGTTTGGTGCCTCAGAAAAGCCCCATGTGCTGGTCTACGAAAACAGTCCTCTGAGAACGGAAACATGGAAACCAAAGCTAAGGTTCAGATTAGGGCCTGGGGCCTGTCCATTTCAACCTTCTGTCTCTGGGGACACTGTCTGAGAGTCTAAGTGGAGATAGTTGCTCTGCTGGTGTCAGAGAGCCCCTCTTAGTCCAGGGTGGCCTATACTATTGATGGCCTCAGGGACCTTGGAGCTTTTCCCTAACCTGTAGGGTTGTGGTCAATGGATTGGGCACACTTTCCTTGGAGAGGGCAGGCACAATCTTTCACTGTTTGGTCCAGAGGCCCTAGCCTGGATGTTGTGTGGGTCCAGGCTGTGGGCACAGAAGTCTGAATACACAAACTCAGCTTAGGAGTGGCGCTTAGGGTATGACAGGCCGGATGTACAGCCCGAGAGGGAGCTCCTGGGCCTCTGAAACAAGGGCGAGTGGGAGGCGTTCCTTCAGGCTTTTGTCTCTGGATGTTGTGTCCGGGATAGCCGTGGATTGGAGCGGTGGCCTCAGGTACTGTGGACGAGTATCCCTCTCTGGGGATTTGTCCCAGCTCCCAAGAGTTTGGGGTCATTTTTTGGGAAGGGTGGAGTCGTGTTGTCTGGCTCATGGGTCTCTCCAAGAAAGGGATTCCAGAGCAGAGCTCCAGGTACGGGCGGGGCGACTGGAAAATTCAAATCGTGGTGTGGATTGGGTGCATAGGGGCTTGGCAAGCCCCATATGTGGGCTCTTGGTCCAGGCCCTGACAGGCCTTTCTTTGACATGGGGCTCATGCTGAGGGTCACAGTGTGAATTTGTGCCCAAGCAGCACTCAAGTTTGGGCGTGGCATCAGGGGCCATGAAGGTTTCTCCCACCCTGAAGGTGTGACTCCATGCCAAGAGCAAGCATGACAGCCATGGGGAAAGAGGAGTTCTGCTTTGTGCTTGCTATACCCAGCTGTGTGGAGAATTGATATAATGTCTAGGTTCAGATATCTGAAAACCAAGGTTAGGATGAGGTGACGGCATAAGACCATGGCATGTCTGAAGTGCTGGGTGTGCGGCCAGCTGTCTCCTTGTCTGTCTGGACGTCTGACTTCAGGCTGTGTCAGGCAGAGCATGAGTGCCCAGAGCAGCCTATCCAGTTCGGGTACCGTCGAGGCCCGAGCAGGTTGATCCTCATCTGGGTTTTCTGGAGAGCCCCACAGGGAAACGTTTTTCTTCCGTTGGGCAGACACTGGGCTGGGTTTTGGTTCCGGAGTTCCTAGTCCGGAGGGCTTGTTTGCCAGGAGTGTGAGGAAGGAAGTCTGAAAAAACAAGCTAGCGTGAGGTTTGGGACCGAGGGCACGGCAGGCCCACTCTGCAGAGGCTGAATCGAGATCTCCTGCACTGAGGTCATGTCAACTATGAGACGTGCCTCAGGCTAGAGTTTTTGTCCAGCATGGCCTCTTCCTGAAGGGTGTGGGGGCTCCATGAGACCAGAAAGTTTTGCCTACGATGGGATTTGTGAACTGCTCCAAAACTGAAGGTTACCTTCTGCATGACAGTCGAGTCCTATTGGATGGTTCCAAGAGGCCCCATATGGAAAGACTCGAGAGCAGGTGTCTAAGCATGGATGCCTGGGAACGCCACCTCATATTCCCACTCTTTAGTCAGGACAAGGCAGGCTCAATCTGCGGGCTCCTGGGTGAGCTACCCAGAGGGGAGATTTGAAATGGACTCTCCTGAAGATGAGTCCTACTGTGGCTTGGTGGCCTGGGAGACCTTGGAATGTGGAGGTGGCTCAGGGACTCTGCAGGATTCTCCAACATGAGGTGTTTGACACGGCTCCAACAAGGCAACTTCCCATGTGGAGACGAGAGGAGTTCTGTTCCGTGCCTCAGGAAAGCCCCATACCCTGTTCTTCGAACCACAGCCTCTGAGGAGTGACACCTGGAAACCAAAGCAAGAGTTGAGACTACGGCCTAAAGGCCTGTCCGGCTCAACCTTCTATCTCTGTTGACATCTGTGTGCATGCATTCATGGATGTAGCTTCTCAGCTTGTGTCCGAATGCCCCTGTGAGTCCAGTGAGGCTCCCAGTAGTGGGATGTCCTCGGAGGCCTTGAGGTTTCTCATATTCTGGAGGTGTGTGGCCAAAGGAATGGACACAGTTTCCCAGGAGAGAGCAGGCACGGTCCTGTGGTATGGCTCCAGAGGACCCAGCCTAGAGGCTGTGTTTGCCAGGGCTGTGGGGACAGATGTCTGAAAAAGCAAACTTGGCTCAGCTAGGGGCCAATGTAATGGCAGGCCTGATCTCCAGTCCGTGAGGGGAGATCCTCTGGAAATCAAAGTAGGGCAAGTGGGAGGCAGTCACTCAGGATTTTGTCTCTGGGTGTTGCGTTTACAGTGTCCGGTCAGGGTAGGGGTTGTCTCAGAGGCCGAGGAAGAGCCTTCCTCTCGGGGGATTGTCCAAGCTCCCAAGTGTTTGTGTTCATTCTGTGGGAATGAAGAGTACTGTTTTCTGCCACAGGGGACCCCCCAAAAGAGGGACTCTAGAGCACAGCAGTGGGTTCCCTCAACTGGAATACACACCATCTAGTTAGTCCTGGGTGCCTATGGGCATGGCAAGCCACATATGCGGGCTTTTGGTCCAGTCACTGAGAGGCGTTACTTGAATAAGGTACTCACGCTGAGGGTCACAATGTGTGTTTATGCCCAAGGCAGCCCTCACGCTTGGGCGTGGCCTCATGGGCCATGCCGTTTTCTCCTACACAGAAGGTTTGACTCACTGCCAGCAGCAAGGTTTCTTGCCATGGGGTAGGAGGGGTTCTGACTTGTGCATCAGGTTCCCCCCTGTGCAGGTATTGGAGATGAGGTCTAGGTTCCGATGACTGAAAACCCAGGTTGGGAATGGATGGTGGCCTAAGGCAGTGGCGGGTCCAATGTGCTGGGTGTGCAGCCAGCTGTGTCGGTGTCTGTTGGAAGGTCTGGGCTCAGGCTATTTGCGACAGAGCATCACTGTTTAAGGTAGCCTATGCAATTGGGGTGTTGCCGAGGGCCAAGCAGTTTGATCCTCATTTGGGGTTTCTGGGCAGCGCCATAGACAATGTTTTTCTCCTGGGAGGCAGGCACAGTGCTTCATTGTGACCCCAGAATTCCCAGTAGGGAGGGTTTGTGGGCCAGGAGTGTGAGGACGGAAGTCTGAAAACACAAGCTAGTGTGAGGATTGGAGCCAAGGGCAGAGCAGGCCCACTCTGCAGAGGCTGAATCAAAATCTCCTGCATCTGAAGTCAGGATGAGGATCAGACGTTGGCTGAGGCTGGCGTATGTGTCCATGATGGCACCTTCATGAAGTGGGGGCCTCATGAGGCCAAGAAAGTTTTCCCACGCTGAGTTTGGAGGTTGCCCCAAACCACAATGTTTCCTTCTGCGGGACATTCGAGTCCTGTTGCATGGCTCCAGGACATACCATTTGGAAGGACTGGAGAGCAGGGTTCGAAGGATGGATCCCTGTACTGCATGCCTCGCATTCCCATTGGCTATTAGCGACAAGATATGTTTGATCTGCTGCCTCTGGAACACGCGACCCAGGGGGCTGAGTTGAAATGGCCTCTCCTGAGGATGCGTCATAATGTGCGTTTGGGTCCATGGAGACCTTGGAATGTGCTGGTTGTTCAGTGGCCCTGCGGAACTCTCCTACCTGAAGTCTTTGATACATCCCAGTAAGAAAGCTGCCCATGTGGAGATGAGAGATGTTTGGTTTGGTGCCTCAGAAAAGCCCCATGTGCTGGTCTACGAAAACAGTCCTCTGAGAACGGAAACATGGAAACCAAAGCTAAGGTTCAGATTAGGGCCTGGGGGCCTGTCCATTTCAACCTTCTGTCTCTGGGGACACTGTCTGAGAGTCTAAGTGGAGATAGTTGCTCCGCTGGTGTCAGAGAGCCCCTCTTAGTCCAGGGTGGCCTATACTATTGATGGCCTCAGGGACCTTGGAGCTTTTCCCTAACCTGTAGGGTTGTGGTCAATGGATTGGGCACACTTTCCTTGGAGAGGGCAGGCACAATCTTTCACTGTTTGGTCCAGAGGCCCTAGCCTGGATGTTGTGTGGGTCCAGGCTGTGGGCACAGAAGTCTGAATACACAAACTCAGCTTAGGAGTGGCGCTTAGGGTATGACAGGCCGGATGTACAGCCCGAGAGGGAGCTCCTGGGCCTCTGAAACAAGGGCGAGTGGGAGGCGTTCCTTCAGGCTTTTGTCTCTGGATGTTGTGTCCGGGATAGCCGTGGATTGGAGCGGTGGCCTCAGGTAGTGTGGACGAGTATCCCTCTCTGGGGATTTGTCCCAGCTCCCAAGAGATTGGGGTCATTTTGTGGGAAGGGTGGAGTCGTTTTGTCTGGCTCATGGGTCTCTCCAAGAAAGGGATTCTAGAGCAGAGCTATAGGTATGGGCGGGGCGACTGGAAAATTCAAACCGTGGTGAGGATTGGGTGCATAGGGGCTTGGCAAGCCCCATATGTGGGCTCTTGGTCCAGGCCCTGACAGGCCTTTCTTTGTCATGTGGCTCATGCTGAGGGTCACAGTGTGAATTTGTGCCCAAGCAGCACTCAAGTTTGGGCGTGGCATCAGGGGCCATGAAGGTTTCTCCCACCCTGAAGGTGTGACTCCATGCCAAGAGCAAGCTTGACAGACATGGGGAAGGAGGAGTTCTGCTTCTTGTTTGCTATACCCAGCTGTGTGGAGAATTGATATAATGTATAGGTTCAGATATCTGAAAACCAAGGTTAGGATGAGGTGACGGCATAAGACCATGGCGTGTCTTAAGTGCTGGGTGTGCGGCCAGCTGTCTTCTTGACTGTCTTGACGTCTGGCTTCAGGCTGTGTCAGGCAGAGCATGAGTGCCCAGAGCAGCCTATCCAGTTCGGGTACCGTCGAGGCCCGAGCAGGTTGATCCTCATCTGGGTTTTCTGGAGAGCCCCACAGGGAAACGTTTTTCTTCCGTTGGGCAGACACTGGGCTGAGTTTTGGTTCCGGAGTTCCTAGTCCGGAGGGCTTGTTTGCCAGGAGTGTGAGGAAGGAAGTCTGAAAACACAAGCTAGCGTGAGGTTTGGGACCGAGGGCACGGCAGGCCCACTCTGCAGAGGCTGAATCGAGATGTCCTGCACTGAGGTCATGTCAACTATGAGACGTGCCTCAGGCTAGATTTTTTGTCCAGCATGGCCTCTTCCTGAAGGGTGTGGGGGCTCCATGAGGCCAGAAAGTTTTGCCTACGATGGGATTTGTGAACTGCTCCAAAACTGAAGGTTACCTTCTGCACGACAGTCGAGTCCTATTGGATGGTTCCAAGAGGCCCCATATGGGAAGACTCGAGAGCAGGTGTCTAAGCATGGATGCCTGGGAACGCCACCTCATATTCCCACTCTTTAGTCAGGACAAGGCAGGCTCAATCTGCGGGCTCCTGGGTGAGCTACCCAGAGGGGAGAGTTGAAATGGACTCTCCTGAAGATGAGTCCTACTGTGGCTTGGTGGCCTGGGAGACCTTGGAATGTGGAGGTGGCTCAGGGACTCTGCAGGATTCTCCAACATGAGGTGTTTGACACGGCTCCAACAAGGAAACTTCCCATGTGGAGACGAGAGGAGTTCTGTTCCGTGCCTCAGGAAAGCCCCATACCCTGTTCTTCGAACCAAAGCCTCTGAGGAGTGACACCTGGAAACCAAAGCAAGAGTTGAGACTACGGCCTAAAGGCCTGTCCGGCTCAACCTTCTATCTCTGTTGACATCTGTGTGCATGCATTCATGGATGTAGCTGCTCAGCTTGTGTCCGAATGCCCCTGTGAGTCCAGTGAGGCTCCCAGTAGTGGGATGTCCTCGGAGGCCTTGAGGTTTCTCATATTCTGGAGGTGTGTGGCCAAAGGAATGGACACAGTTTCCCAGGAGAGAGCAGGCACGGTCCTGTGGTATGGCTCCAGAGGACCCAGCCTAGAGGCTGTGTTTGCCAGGGCTGTGGGGACAGATGTCTGAAAAAGCAAACTTGGCTCAGCTAGGGGCCAATGTAATGGCAGGCCTGATCTCCAGTCCGTGAGGGGAGATCCTCTGGAAATCAAAGTAGGGCAAGTGGGAGGCAGTCACTCAGGATTTTGTCTCTGGGTGTTGCGTTTACAGTGTCCGGTCAGGGTAGGGGTTGTCTCAGAGGCCGAGGAAGAGCCTTCCTCTCGGGGGATTGTCCAAGCTCCCAAGTGTTTGTGTTCATTCTGTGGGAATGAAGAGTACTGTTTTCTGCCACAGGGGACCCCGCAGGAGAGGGACTCTAGAGCACAGTAGTGGGTTCCCTCAACTGGAATACACACCATCTAGTTAGTCCTGGGTGCCTATGGGCATGGCAAGCCACATATGCGGGCTCTTGGTCCAGTCACTGAGAGGCGTTACTTGAATAAGGTACTCACGCTGAGGGTCCCAATGTGTGTTTGTGCCCAAGGCGGCCCTCACGCTTGGGCGTGGCCTCATGGGCCATGCCGTTTTCTCCTACACTGAAGGTTTGACTCACTGCCAGCAGCAAGTTTTCTTGCCATGGGGTAGGAGGGGTTCTCACTTGTGCATCAGGTTCCCCCCGTGCAGGGATTGGAGATAAGGTCTAGGTTCCGATGACTGAAAACCCAGGTTGGGAATGGATGGTGGCCTAAGGCAGTGGCGGGTCCAATGTGCTGGGTGTGCAGCCAGATGTGTCGGTGTCTGTTGGAAGGTCTGGGCTCAGGCTATTTGCGACAGAGCATCACTGTTTAAGGTAGCCTATGCAATTGGGGTGTTGCCGAGGGCCAAGCAGTTTGATCCTCATTTGGGGTTTCTGGGCAGCGCCATAGACAATGTTTTTCTCCTGGGAGGCAGGCACAGTGCTTCATTGTGGCCCCAGAATTCCCAGTAGGGAGGGTTTGTGGGCCAGGAGTGTGAGGACGGAAGTCTGAAAACACAAGCTAGTGTGAGGATTGGAGCCAAGGGCAGAGCAGGCCCACTCTGCAGAGGCTGAATCAAAATCTCCTGCATCTGAAATCAGGCTGAGGATCAGACGTTGGCTAAGGCTGGCGTATGTGTCCATGATGGCACCTTCATGAAGCGGGGGCCTCATGAGGCCAAGGAAGTTTTCCCACGCTGAGTTTGGAGGTTGCCCCAAACCACAAGGTTTCCTTCTGCGGGACATTCGAGTCCTGTTGCATGGCTCCAGGACATACCATTTGGAAGGACTGGAGAGCAGGGTTCGAAGGATGGATCCCTGTACTGCATGCCTCGCATTCCCATTGGCTATTAGCGACAAGATATGTTTGATCTGCTGCCTCTGGAACACGCGACCCAGGGGGCTGAGTTGAAATGGCCTCTCCTGAGGATGCGTCATAATGTGCGTTTGGGTCCATGGAGACCATGGAATGTGGTGGTTGTTCAGTGGCCCTGCGGAACTCTCCTACCTGAAGTGTTTGATACATCCCAGTAAGAAAGCTGCCCATTGGGGATGAGAGAGGTTTGGTTTGGTGCCTCAGAAAAGCCCCATGTGCTGGTCTACGAAAACAGTCCTCTGAGAACGGAAACATGGAAACCAAAGCTAAGGTTCAGATTAGGGCCTGGGGGCCTGTCCATTTCAACCTTCTGTCTCTGGGGACACTGTCTGAGAGTCTAAGTGGAGATAGTTGCTCCGCTGGTGTCAGAGAGCCCCTCTTAGTCCAGGGTGGCCTATACTATTGATGGCCTCAGGGACCTTGGAGCTTTTCCCTAACCTGTAGGGTTGTGGTCAATGGATTGGGCACACTTTCCTTGGAGAGGGCAGGCACAATCTTTCACTGTTTGGTCCAGAGGCCCTAGCCTGGATGTTGTGTGGGTCCAGGCTGTGGGCACAGAAGTCTGAATACACAAACTCAGCTTAGGAGTGGCGCTTAGGGTATGACAGGCCGGATGTACAGCCCGAGAGGGAGCTCCTGGGCCTCTGAAACAAGGGCGAGTGGGAGGCGTTCCTTCAGGCTTTTGTCTCTGGATGTTGTGTCCGGGATAGCCGTGGATTGGAGCGGTGGCCTCAGGTAGTGTGGACGAGTATCCCTCTCTGGGGATTTGTCCCAGCTCCCAAGAGATTGGGGTCATTTTGTGGGAAGGGTGGAGTCGTTTTGTCTGGCTCATGGGTCTCTCCAAGAAAGGGATTCTAGAGCAGAGCTATAGGTATGGGCGGGGCGACTGGAAAATTCAAACCGTGGTGAGGATTGGGTGCATAGGGGCTTGGCAAGCCCCATATGTGGGCTCTTGGTCCAGGCCCTGACAGGCCTTTCTTTGTCATGGGGCTCATGCTGAGGGTCACAGTGTGAATTTGTGCCCAAGCAGCACTCAAGTTTGGGCGTGGCATCAGGGGCCATGAAGGTTTCTCCCACCCTGAAGGTGTGACTCCATGCCAAGAGCAAGCTTGACAGACATGGGGAAGGAGGAGTTCTGCTTCTTGTTTGCTATACCCAGCTGTGTGGAGAATTGATATAATGTATAGGTTCAGATATCTGAAAACCAAGGTTAGGATGAGGTGACGGCATAAGACCATGGCGTGTCTTAAGTGCTGGGTGTGCGGCCAGCTGTCTTCTTGACTGTCTTGACGTCTGGCTTCAGGCTGTGTCAGGCAGAGCATGAGTGCCCAGAGCAGCCTATCCAGTTCGGGTACCGTCGAGGCCCGAGCAGGTTGATCCTCATCTGGGTTTTCTGGAGAGGCCCACAGGGAAACGTTTTTCTTCCGTTGGGCAGACACTGGGCTGAGTTTTGGTTCCGGAGTTCCTAGTCCGGAGGGCTTGTTTGCCAGGAGTGTGAGGAAGGAAGTCTGAAAACACAAGCTAGCGTGAGGTTTGGGACCGAGGGCACGGCAGGCCCACTCTGCAGAGGCTGAATCGAGATGTCCTGCACTGAGGTCATGTCAACTATGAGACGTGCCTCAGGCTAGATTTTTTGTCCAGCATGGCCTCTTCCTGAAGGGTGTGGGGGCTCCATGAGGCCAGAAAGTTTTGCCTACGATGGGATTTGTGAACTGCTCCAAAACTGAAGGTTACCTTCTGCACGACAGTCGAGTCCTATTGCATGGTTCCAAGAGGCCCCATATGGAAAGACTCGAGAGCAGGTGTCTAAGCATGGATGCCTGGGAACGCCACCTCATATTCCCACTCTTTAGTCAGGACAAGGCAGGCTCAATCTGCGGGCTCCTGGGTGAGCTACCCAGAGGGGAGAGTTGAAATGGACTCTCCTGAAGATGAGTCCTACTGTGGCTTGGTGGCCTGGGAGACCTTGGAATGTGGAGGTGGCTCAGGGACTCTGCAGGATTCTCCAACATGAGGTGTTTGACACGGCTCCAACAAGGAAACTTCCCATGTGGAGACGAGAGGAGTTCTGTTCCGTGCCTCAGGAAAGCCCCATACCCTGTTCTTCGAACCAAAGCCTCTGAGGAGTGACACCTGGAAACCAAAGCAAGAGTTGAGACTACGGCCTAAAGGCCTGTCCGGCTCAACCTTCTATCTCTGTTGACATCTGTGTGCATGCATTCATGGATGTAGCTGCTCAGCTTGTGTCCGAATGCCCCTGTGAGTCCAGTGAGGCTCCCAGTAGTGGGATGTCCTCGGAGGCCTTGAGGTTTCTCATATTCTGGAGGTGTGTGTCCAAAGGAATGGACACAGTTTCCCAGGAGAGAGCAGGCACGGTCCTGTGGTATGGCTCCAGAGGACCCAGCCTAGAGGCTGTGTTTGCCAGGGCTGTGGGGACAGATGTCTGAAAAAGCAAACTTGGCTCAGCTAGGGGCCAATGTAATGGCAGGCCTGATCTCCAGTCCGTGAGGGGAGATCCTCTGGAAATCAAAGTAGGGCAAGTGGGAGGCAGTCACTCAGGATTTTGTCTCTGGGTGTTGCGTTTACAGTGTCCGGTCAGGGTAGGGGTTGTCTCAGAGGCCGAGGAAGAGCCTTCCTCTCGGGGGATTGTCCAAGCTCCCAAGTGTTTGTGTTCATTCTGTGGGAATGAAGAGTACTGTTTTCTGCCACAGGGGACCCCGCAGGAGAGGGACTCTAGAGCACAGTAGTGGGTTCCCTCAACTGGAATACACACCATCTAGTTAGTCCTGGGTGCCTATGGGCATGGCAAGCCACATATGCGGGCTCTTGGTCCAGTCACTGAGAGGCGTTACTTGAATAAGGTACTCACGCTGAGGGTCCCAATGTGTGTTTGTGCCCAAGGCGGCCCTCACGCTTGGGCGTGGCCTCATGGGCCATGCCGTTTTCTCCTACACTGAAGGTTTGACTCACTGCCAGCAGCAAGTTTTCTTGCCATGGGGTAGGAGGGGTTCTCACTTGTGCATCAGGTTCCCCCCGTGCAGGGATTGGAGATAAGGTCTAGGTTCCGATGACTGAAAACCCAGGTTGGGAATGGATGGTGGCCTAAGGCAGTGGCGGGTCCAATGTGCTGGGTGTGCAGCCAGATGTGTCGGTGTCTGTTGGAAGGTCTGGGCTCAGGCTATTTGCGACAGAGCATCACTGTTTAAGGTAGCCTATGCAATTGGGGTGTTGCCGAGGGCCAAGCAGTTTGATCCTCATTTGGGGTTTCTGGGCAGCGCCATAGACAATGTTTTTCTCCTGGGAGGCAGGCACAGTGCTTCATTGTGGCCCCAGAATTCCCAGTAGGGAGGGTTTGTGGGCCAGGAGTGTGAGGACGGAAGTCTGAAAACACAAGCTAGTGTGAGGATTGGAGCCAAGGGCAGAGCAGGCCCACTCTGCAGAGGCTGAATCAAAATCTCCTGCATCTGAAATCAGGCTGAGGATCAGACGTTGGCTAAGGCTGGCGTATGTGTCCATGATGGCACCTTCATGAAGCGGGGGCCTCATGAGGCCAAGGAAGTTTTCCCACGCTGAGTTTGGAGGTTGCCCCAAACCACAAGGTTTCCTTCTGCGGGACATTCGAGTCCTGTTGCATGGCTCCAGGACATACCATTTGGAAGGACTGGAGAGCAGGGTTCGAAGGATGGATCCCTGTACTGCATGCCTCGCATTCCCATTGGCTATTAGCGACAAGATATGTTTGATCTGCTGCCTCTGGAACACGCGACCCAGGGGGCTGAGTTGAAATGGCCTCTCCTGAGGATGCGTCATAATGTGCGTTTGGGTCCATGGAGACCATGGAATGTGGTGGTTGTTCAGTGGCCCTGCGGAACTCTCCTACCTGAAGTGTTTGATACATCCCAGTAAGAAAGCTGCCCATTGGGGATGAGAGAGGTTTGGTTTGGTGCCTCAGAAAAGCCCCATGTGCTGGTCTACGAAAACAGTCCTCTGAGAACGGAAACATGGAAACCAAAGCTAAGGTTCAGATTAGGGCCTGGGGGCCTGTCCATTTCAACCTTCTGTCTCTGGGGACACTGTCTGAGAGTCTAAGTGGAGATAGTTGCTCTGCTGGTGTCAGAGAGCCCCTCTTAGTCCAGGGTGGCCTATACTATTGATGGCCTCAGGGACCTTGGAGCTTTTCCCTAACCTGTAGGGTTGTGGTCAATGGATTGGGCACACTTTCCTTGGAGAGGGCAGGCACAATCTTTCACATTTTGGTCCAGAGGCCATAGCCTGGATGTTGTGTGGGTCCAGGCTGTGGGCACAGAAGTCTGAATACACAAACTCAGCTTAGGAGTGGCGCTTAGGGTATGACAGGCCGGATGTACAGCCCGAGAGGGAGCTCCTGGGCCTCTGAAACAAGGGCGAGTGGGAGGCGTTCCTTCAGGCTTTTGTCTCTGGATGTTGTGTCCGGGATAGCCGTGGATTGGAGCGGTGGCCTCAGGTACTGTGGACGAGTATCCCTCTCTGGGGATTTGTCCCAGCTCCCAAGATTTTGGGGCATTTTGTGGGAAGGTTGGAGTCGTGTTGTCTGGCTCATGGGTCTCTCCAAGAAAGGGATTCCAGAGCAGAGCTCCAGGTACGGGCGGGGCGACTGGAAAATTCAAATCGTGGTGTGGATTGGGTGCATAGGGGCTTGGCAAGCCCCATATGTGGACTCTTGGTCCAGGCCCTGACAGGCCTTTCTTTGACATGGGGCTCATGCTGAGGGTCACAGTGTGAATTTGTGCCCAAGCAGCACTCACGTTTGGGCGTGGCATCAGGGTCCATGAAGGTTTCTCCCACCCTGAAGGTGTGACTCCATGCCAAGAGCAAGCTTGACAGCCATGGGGAAGGAGGAGTTCTGCTTTGTGCTTGCTATACCCAGCTGTGTGCAGAATTGATATAATGTCTAGGTTCAGATATCTGAAAACCAAGGTTAGGATGAGGTGACGGCATAAGACCATGGCGTGTCCGAAGTGCTGGGTGTGCGGCCAGCTGTCTCCTTGTCTGTCTGGACGTCTGGCTTCAGGCTGTGTCAGGCAGAGCATGAGTGCCCAGAGCAGCCTATCCAGTTCGGGTACAGTCGAGGCCCGAGCAGGTTGATCCTCATCTGGGTTTTCTGGAGAGCCCCACAGGGAAACGTTTTTCTTCCGTTGGGCAGACACTGGGCTGGGTTTTGGTTCCGGAGTTCCTAGTCCGGAGGGCTTGTTTGCCAGTAGTGTGAGGAAGGAAATCTGAAAACACATGCTAGTGTGAGGTTTGGGACCGAGGGCACGGCAGGCCCACTCTGCAGAGGCTGAATCGAGATCTCCTGCACTGAGGTCATGTCAACTATGAGACGTGCCTCAGGCTAGAGTTCTTGTCCAGCATGGACTCTTCCTGAAGTGTGTGGGGGCTTCATGAGGCCAGAAAGATTTGCCTACGATGGGATTTGTGAACTGCTCCAAAACTGAAGGTTACCTTCTGCACGACAGTCGAGTCCTATTGGATGGTTCCAAGAGGCCCCATATGGAAAGACTCGAGAGCAGGTGTCTAAGCATGGATGCCTGGGAACGCCACCTCATATTCCCACTCTTTAGTCAGGACAAGGCAGGCTCAATCTGCGGGCTCCTGGGTGAGCTACCCAGAGGGGAGAGTTGAAATGGACTCTCCTGAAGATGAGTCCTATGTGGCTTGGTGGCCTGGGAGAACTTGGAATGTGGAGGTGGCTCAGGGACTCTGCAGGATTCTCTAACATGAGGTGTTTGACACGGCTCCAACAAGGAAACTTCCCATGTGGAGACGAGAGGAGTTCTATTCCGTGCCTCAGGAAAGCACCTACCCTGTTCTTCGAACCAAAGCCTCTGAGGAGTGACACCTGGAAACCAAAGCAAGAGTTGAGACTACGGCCTAAAGGCCTGTCCGCCTCAACCTTCTATCTCTGTTGACATCTGTGTGCGTGCATTCATGGATGTAGCTGCTCAGCTTGTGTCCGAATGCCCCTGTGAGTCCAGTGAGGCTCCCAGTAGTGGGATCTCCTCGGAGGCCTTGAGGTTTCTCATATTCTGGAGGTGTGTGGCCAAAGGAATGGACACAGTTTCCCAGGAGAGAGCAGGCACGGTCCTGTGGTATGGCTCCAGAGGACCCAGCCTAGAGGCTGTGTTTGCCAGGGCTGTGGGGACAGATGTCTGAAAAAGCAAACTTGGCTCAGCTAGGGTCCAATGTAATGGCAGGCCTGATCTTTAGTCCGTGAGGGGAGATCCTCTGGAAATCAAAGTAGGGCAAGTGGGAGGCAGTCACTCAGGATTTTGTCTCTGGGTGTTGCGTTTACAGTGTCCGGTCAGGGTAGGGGTTGTCTCAGAGGCCGAGGAAGAGCCTTTCTCTAGGGGGATTGTCCAAGCTCCCAAGTGTTTGTGTTCATTCTGTGGGAATGAAGAGTACTGTTTTCTGCCACAGGGGACCCCGCAGGAGAGGGACTCTAGAGCACAGCAGTGGGTTCCCTCAACTGGAATACACACCATCTAGTTAGTCCTGGGTGCCTATGGGCATGGCAAGCCACATATGCGGGCTCTTGGTCCAGTCACTGAGAGGCGTTACTTGAATAAGGTACTCACGCTGAGGGTCACAATGTGTGTTTATGCCCAAGGCAGCCCTCACGCTTGGGCGTGGCCTCATGGGCCATGCCGTTTTCTCCTACACTGAAGGTTTGACTCACTGCCAGCAGCAAGGTTTCTTGCCATGGGGTAGGAGGGGTTCTGACTTGTGCATCAGGTTCCCCCCTGTGCAGGGATTGGAGATAAGGTCTAGGTTCCGATGACTGAAAACCCAGGTTGGGAATGGATGGTGGCCTAAGGCAGTGGCGGGTCCAATGTGCTGGGTGTGCAGCCAGCTGTGTCGGTGTCTGTTGGAAGGTCTGGGCTCAGGCTATTTGCGACAGAGCATCACTGTTTAAGGTAGCCTATGCAATTCGGGTGTTGCCGAGGGCCAAGAAGTTTGATCCTCATTTGGGGTTTCTGGGCAGCGCCATAGACAAGGTTTTTCTCCTGGGAGGCAGGCACAGTGCTTCATTGTGGCCCCAGAATTCCCAGTAGGGAGGGTTTGTGGGCCAGGAGTGTGAGGACGGAAGTCTGAAAACACAAGCTAGTGTGAGGATTGGAGCCAAGGGCAGAGCAGGCCCACTCTGCAGAGGCTGAATCAAAATCTCCTGCATCTGAAGTCAGGATGAGGATCAGACGTTGGCTGAGGCTGGCGTATGTGTCCATGATGGCACCTTCATGAAGTGGGGGCCTCATGAGGCCAAGGAAGTTTTCCCACGCTGAGTTTGGAGGTTGCCCCAAACCACAAGGTTTCCTTCTGCGGGACATTCGAGTCCTGTTGCATGGCTCAAGGACATACCATTTGGAAGGACTGGAGAGCAGGGTTCGAAGGATGGATCCCTGTACTGCATGCCTCGCATTCCCATTGGCTATTAGCGACAAGATATGTTTGATCTGCTGCCTCTGGAACACGCGACCCAGGGGCTGAGTTGAAATGGCCTCTCCTGAGGATGCGTCATAATGTGCGTTTGGGTCCATGGAGACCATGGAATGTGCTGGTTGTTCAGTGGGCCTGCGGAACTCTCCTACCTGAAGTGTTTGATACATCCCAGTAAGAAAGCTGCCCATGTGGAGATGAGAGATGTTTGGTTTGGTGCCTCAGAAAAGCCCCATGTGCTGGTCTACGAAAACAGTCCTCTGAGAACGGAAACATGGAAACCAAAGCTAAGGTTCAGATTAGGGCCTGGGGGCCTGTCCATTTCAACCTTCTGTCTCTGGGGACACTGTCTGAGAGTCTAAGTGGAGATAGTTGCTCCGCTGGTGTCAGAGAGCCCCTCTTAGTCCAGGGTGGCCTATACTATTGATGGCCTCAGGGACCTTGGAGCTTTTCCCTAACCTGTAGGGTTGTGGTCAAAGGATTGGGCACACTTTCCTTGGAGAGGGCAGGCACAATCTTTCGCTGTTTGGTTTAGAGGCCCTAGCCTGGATGTTGTGTGGGTCCAGGCTGTGGGCACAGAAGCCTGAATACACAAACTCAGCTTATGAGTGGCGCTTAGGGTATGACAGGCCGGATGTACAGCCCGAGAGGGAGCTCCTGGGCCTCTGAAACAAGGGCGAGTGGGAGGCGTTCCTTCAGGCTTTTGTCTCTGGATGTTGTGTCCGGGATAGCCGTGGATTGGAGCGGTGGCCTCAGGTACTGTGGACGAGTATCCCTCTCTGGGGATTTGTCCCAGCTCCCAAGAGTTTGGGGTCATTTTGTGGGAAGGGTGGAGTCGTGTTGTCTGGCTCATGGGTCTCTCCAAGAAAGGGATTCCAGAGCAGAGCTCCAGGTACGGGCGGGGTGACTGGAAAATTCAAACCGTGGTGAGGATTGGGTGCATAGGGGCTTGGCAAGCCCCATATGTGGGCTCTTGGTCCAGGCCCTGACAGGCGTTTCTTTGACATGGGGCTCATGCTGAGGGTCACAGTGTGAATTTGTGCCCAAGCAGCACTCAAGTTTGGGCGTGGCATCAGGGGCCATGAAGGTTTCTCCCACCCTGAAGGTGTGACTCCATGCCAAGAGCAAGTTTGATAGCCATGGGGAAGGAGGAGTTCTGTTTTGTGCTTGCTATACCCAGCTGTGTGGAGAATTGATATAATGTCTAGGTTCAGATATCTGAAAACCAAGGTTAGGATGAGGTGACGGCATAAGACCATGGCGTGTCCGAAGTGCTGGGTGTGCGGCCAGCTGTCTCCTTGTCTGTCTGGACGTCTGGCTTCAGGCTGTGTCAGGCAGAGCATGAGTGCCCAGAGCAGCCTATCCAGTTCGGGTACCGTCGAGGCCCGAGCAGGTTGAATCTCATCTGGGTTTTCTGGAGAGCCCCACAGGGAAACGTTTTTCTTCCGTTGGGCAGACACTGGGCTGGGTTTTGGTTCCGGATTTCCTAGTCCGGAGGGCTTGTTTGCCAGGAGTGTGAGGAAGGAAGTCTGAAAACACAAGCTAGTGTGAGGTTTGGGACCGAGGGCACGGCAGGCCCACTCTGCAGAGGCTGAATCGAGATCTCCTGCACTGAGGTCATGTCAACTATGAGACGTGCCTCAGGCTAGAGTTCTTGTCCAGCATGGACTCTTCCTGAAGTGTGTGGGGGCTTCATGAGGCCAGAAAGATTTGCCTACGATGGGATTTGTGAACTGCTCCAAAACTGAAGGTTACCTTCTGCACGACAGTCGAGTCCTATTGGATGGTTCCAAGAGGCCCCATATGGAAAGACTCGAGAGCAGGTGTCTAAGCATGGATGCCTGGGAACGCCACCTCATATTCCCACTCTTTAGTCAGGACAAGGCAGGCTCAATTTGCGGGCTCCTGGGTGAGCTACCCAGAGGGGAGAGTTGAAATGGACTCTCCTGAAGATGAGTCCTATGTGGCTTGGTGGTCTGGGAGACCTTGGAATGTGGAGGTGGCTCAGGGACTCTGCAGGATTCTCTAACATGAGGTGTTTGACACGGCTCCAACAAGGAAACTTCCCATGTGGAGACGAGAGGAGTTCTGTTCCGTGCCTCAGGAAAGCCCCTACCCTGTTCTTCGAACCAAAGCCTCTGAGGAGTGACACCTGGAAACCAAAGCAAGAGTTGAGACTATGGCCTAAAGGCCTGTCCGCCTCAACCTTCTATCTCTGTTGACATCTGTGTGCATGCATTCATGGTTGTAGCTGCTCAGCTTGTGTCCGAATGCCCCTGTGAGTCCAGTGAGGCTCCCAGTAGTGGGATGTCCTCGGAGGCCTTGAGGTTTCTCATATTCTGGAGGTGTGTGGCCAAAGGAATGGACACAGTTTCCCAGGAGAGAGCAGGCACGGTCCTGTGGTATGGCTCCAGAGGACCCAGCCTAGAGGCTGTGTTTGCCAGGGCTGTGGGGACAGATGTCTGAAAAAGCAAACTTGGCTCAGCTAGGGTCCAATGTAATGGCAGGCCTGATCTTTAGTCCGTGAGGGGAGATCCTCTGGAAATCAAAGTAGGGCAAGTGGGAGGCAGTCACTCAGGATTTTGTCTCTGGGTGTTGCGTTTACAGTGTCCGGTCAGGGTAGGGGTTGTCTCAGAGGCCGAGGAAGAGCCTTCCTCTAGGGGGATTGTCCAAGCTCCCAAGTGTTTGTGTTCATTCTGTGGGAATGAAGAGTACTGTTTTCTGCCACAGGGGACCCCGCAGGAGAGGGACTCTAGAGCACAGCAGTGGGTTCCCTCAACTGGAATACACACCATCTAGTTAGTCCTGGGTGCCTATGGGCATGGCAAGCCACATATGCGGGCTCTTGGTCCAGTCACTGAGAGGCGTTACTTGAATAAGGTACTCACGCTGAGGGTCACAATGTGTGTTTATGCCCAAGGCAGCCCTCACGCTTGGGCGTGGCCTCATGGGCCATGCCGTTTTCTCCTACACTGAAGGTTTGACTCACTGCCAGCAGCAAGGTTTCTTGCCATGGGGTAGGAGGGGTTCTGACTTGTGCATCAGGTTCCCCCCTGTGCAGGGATTGGAGATAAGGTCTAGGTTCCGATGACTGAAAACCCAGGTTGGGAATGGATGGTGGCCTAAGGCAGTGGCGGGTCCAATGTGCTGGGTGTGCAGCCAGCTGTGTCGGTGTCTCTTGGAAGGTCTGGGCTCAGGCTATTTGCGACAGAGCATCACTGTTTAAGGTAGCCTATGCAATTCGGGTGTTGCCGAGGGCCAAGAAGTTTGATCCTCATTTGGGGTTTCTGGGCAGCGCCATAGACAAGGTTTTTCTCCTGGGAGGCAGGCACAGTGCTTCATTGTGGCCCCAGAATTCCCAGTAGGGAGGGTTTGTGGGCCAGGAGTGTGAGGACGGAAGTCTGAAAACACAAGCTAGTGTGAGGATTGGAGCCAAGGGCAGAGCAGGCCCACTCTGCAGAGGCTGAATCAAAATCTCCTGCATCTGAAGTCAGGATGAGGATCAGACGTTGGCTGAGGCTGGCGTATGTGTCCATAATGGCACCTTCATGAAGTGGGGGCCTCATGAGGCCAAGGAAGTTTTCCCACGCTGAGTTTGGAGGTTGCCCCAAACCACAAGGTTTCCTTCTGCGGGACATTCGAGTCCTGTTGCATGGCTCAAGGACATACCATTTGGAAGGACTGGAGAGCAGGTTTCGAAGGATGGATCCCTGTACTGTATGCCTCGCATTCCCATTGGCTATTAGCGACAAGATATGTTTGATCTGCTGCCTCTGGAACACGCGACCCAGGGGCTGAGTTGAAATGGCCTCTCCTGAGGATGCGTCATAATGTGCGTTTGGGTCCATGGAGACCATGGAATGTGCTGGTTGTTCAGTGGCCCTGCGGAACTCTCCTACCTGAAGTGTTTGATACATCCCAGTAAGAAAGCTGCCCATGTGGAGATGAGAGAAGTTTGGTTTGGTGCCTCAGAAAAGCCCCATGTGCTGGTCTACGAAAACAGTCCTCTGAGAACGGAAACATGGAAACCAAAGCTAAGGTTCAGATTAGGGCCTGGGGGCCTGTCCATTTCAACCTTCTGTCTCTGGGGACACTGTCTGAGAGTCTAAGTGGAGATAGTTGCTCCGCTGGTGTCAGAGAGCCCCTCTTAGTCCAGGGTGGCCTATACTATTGATGGCCTCAGGGACCTTGGAGCTTTTCCCTAACCTGTAGGGTTGTGGTCAAAGGATTGGGCACACTTTCCTTGGAGAGGGCAGGCACAATCTTTCGCTGTTTGGTTTAGAGGCCCTAGCCTGGATGTTGTGTGGGTCCAGGCTGTGGGCACAGAAGCCTGAATACACAAACTCAGCTTATGAGTGGCGCTTAGGGTATGACAGGCCGGATGTACAGCCCGAGAGGGAGCTCCTGGGCCTCTGAAACAAGGGCGAGTGGGAGGCGTTCCTTCAGGTTTTTGTCTCTGGATGTTGTGTCCGGGATAGCCGTGGATTGGAGCGGTGGCCTCAGGTACTGTGGACGAGTATCCCTCTCTGGGGATTTGTCCCAGCTCCCAAGAGTTTGGGGTCATTTTGTGGGAAGGGTGGAGTCGTGTTGTCTGGCTCATGGGTCTCTTCAAGAAAGGGATTCCAGAGCAGAGCTCCAGGTACGGGCGGGGTGACTGGAAAATTCAAACCGTGGTGAGGATTGGGTGCATAGGGGCTTGGCAAGCCCCATATGTGGGCTCTTGGTCCAGGCCCTGACAGGCGTTTCTTTGACATGGGGCTCATGCTGAGGGTCACAGTGTGAATTTGTGCCCAAGCAGCACTCAAGTTTGGGCGTGGCATCAGGGGCCATGAAGGTTTCTCCCACCCTGAAGGTGTGACTCCATGCCAAGAGCAAGTTTGATAGCCATGGGGAAGGAGGAGTTCTGTTTTGTGCTTGCTATACCCAGCTGTGTGGAGAATTGATATAATGTCTAGGTTCAGATATCTGAAAACCAAGGTTAGGATGAGGTGACGGCATAAGACCATGGCGTGTCCGAAGTGCTGGGTGTGCGGCCAGCTGTCTCCTTGTCTGTCTGGACGTCTGGCTTCAGGCTGTGTCAGGCAGAGCATGAGTGCCCAGAGCAGCCTATCCAGTTCGGGTACCGTCGAGGCCCGAGCAGGTTGAATCTCATCTGGGTTTTCTGGAGAGCCCCACAGGGAAACGTTTTTCTTCCGTTGGGCAGACACTGGGCTGGGTTTTGGTTCCGGATTTCCTAGTCCGGAGGGCTTGTTTGCCAGGAGTGTGAGGAAGGAAGTCTGAAAACACAAGCTAGTGTGAGGTTTGGGACCGAGGGCACGGCAGGCCCACTCTGCAGAGGCTGAATCGAGATCTCCTGCACTGAGGTCATGTCAACTATGAGACGTGCCTCAGGCTAGAGTTCTTGTCCAGCATGGACTCTTCCTGAAGTGTGTGGGGGCTTCATGAGGCCAGAAAGATTTGCCTACGATGGGATTTGTGAACTGCTCCAAAACTGAAGGTTACCTTCTGGACGACAGTCGAGTCCTACTGGATGGTTCCAAGAGGCCCCATATGGAAAGACTCGAGAGCAGGTGTCTAAGCATGGATGCCTGGGAACGCCACCTCATATTCCCACTCTTTAGTCAGGACAAGGCAGGGTCAATCTGCGGGCTCCTGGGTGAGCTACCCAGAGGGGAGAGTTGAAATGGACTCTCCTGAAGATGAGTCCTATGTGGCTTGGTGGCCTGGGAGACCTTGGAATGTGGAGGTGGCTCAGGGACTCTGCAGGATTCTCTAACATGAGGTGTTTGACACGGCTCCAACAAGGAAACTTCCCATGTGGAGACGAGAGGAGTTCTGTTCCGTGCCTCAGGAAAGCCCCTACCCTGTTCTTCGAACCAAAGCCTCTGAGGAGTGACACCTGGAAACCAAAGCAAGAGTTGAGACTACGGCCTAAAGGCCTGTCCGGCTCAACCTTCTATCTCTGTTGACATCTGTGTGCATGTATTCATGGATGTAGCTGCTCAGCTTGTGTCCGAATGCCCCTGTGAGTCCAGTGAGGCTCCCAGTAGTGGGATGTCCTCGGAGGCCTTGAGGTTTCTCATATTCTGGAGGTGTGTGGCCAAAGGAATGGACACAGTTTCCCAGGAGAGAGCAGGCACGGTCCTGTGGTATGGCTCCAGAGGACCCAGCCTAGAGGCTGTGTTTGCCAGGGCTGTGGGGACAGATGTCTGAAAAAGCAAACTTGGCTCAGCTAGGGTCCAATGTAATGGCAGGCCTGATCTTTAGTCCGTGAGGGGAGATCCTCTGGAAATCAAAGTAGGGCAAGTGGGAGGCAGTCACTCAGGATTTTGTCTCTGGGTGTTGCGTTTACAGTGTCCGGTCAGGGTAGGGGTTGTCTCAGAGGCCGAGGAAGAGCCTTCCTCTAGGGGGATTGTCCAAGCTCCCAAGTGTTTGTGTTCATTCTGTGGGAATGAAGAGTACTGTTTTCTGCCACAGGGGACCCCGCAGGAGAGGGACTCTAGAGCACAGCAGTGGGTTCCCTCAACTGGAATACACACCATCTAGTTAGTCCTGGGTGCCTATGGGCATGGCAAGCCACATATGCGGGCTCTTGGTCCAGTCACTGAGAGGCGTTACTTGAATAAGGTACTCACGCTGAGGGTCCCAATGTGTGTTTATGCCCAAGGCAGCCCTCACGCTTGGGCGTGGCCTCATGGGCCATGCCGTTTTCTCCTACACTGAAGGTTTGACTCACTGCCAGCAGCAAGGTTTCTTGCCATGGGGTAGGAGGGGTTCTGACTTGTGCATCAGGTTACCCCTGTGCAGGGATTGGAGATAAGGTCTAGGTTCCGATGACTGAAAACCCAGGTTGGGAATGGATGGTGGCCTAAGGCAGTGGCGGGTCCAATGTGCTGGGTGTGCAGCCAGCTGTGTCGGTGTCTCTTGGAAGGTCTGGGCTCAGGCTATTTGCGACAGAGCATCACTGTTTAAGGTAGCCTATGCAATTCGGGTGTTGCCGAGGGCCAAGAAGTTTTATCCTCATTTGGGGTTTCTGGGCAGCGCCATAGATAATGTTTTTCTCCTGGGAGGCAGGCACAGTGCTTCATTGTGGCCCCAGAATTCCCAGTAGGGAGGGTTTGTGGGCCAGGAGTGTGAGGACGGAAGTCTGAAAACACAAGCTAGTGTGAGGATTGGAGCCAAGGGCAGAGCAGGCCCACTCTGCAGAGGCTGAATCAAAATCTCCTGCATCTGAAGTCAGGAAGAGGATCAGACGTTGGCTGAGGCTGGCGTATGTGTCCATGATGGCACCTTCATGAACTGGGGGCCTCATGAGGCCAAGGAAGTTTTCCCACGCTGAGTTTGGAGGTTGCCCCAAACCACAAGGTTTCCTTCTGCGGGACATTCGAGTCCTGTTGCATGGCTCAAGGACATACCATTTGGAAGGACTGGAGAGCAGGGTTCGAAGGATGGATCCCTGTACTGCATGCCTCGCATTCCCATTGGCTATTAGCGACAAGATATGTTTGATCTGCTGCCTCTGGAACACGCGACCCAGGGGCTGAGTTGAAATGGCCTCTCCTGAGGATGCGTCATAATGTGCGTTTGGGTCCATGGAGACCATGGAATGTGCTGGTTGTTCAGTGGCCCTGCGGAACTCTCCTACCTGAAGTGTTTGATACATCCCAGTAAGAAAGCTGCCCATGTGGAGATGAGAGATGTTTGGTTTGGTGCCTCAGAAAAGCCCCATGTGCTGGTCTACGAAAACAGTCCTCTGAGAACGGAAACATGGAAACCAAAGCTAAGGTTCAGATTAGGGCCTGGGGGCCTGTCCATTTCAACCTTCTGTCTCTGGGGACACTGTCTGAGAGTCTAAGTGGAGATAGTTGCTCCGCTGGTGTCAGAGAGCCCCTCTTAGTCCAGGGTGGCCTATACTATTGATGGCCTCAGGGACCTTGGAGCTTTTCCCTAACCTGTAGGGTTGTGGTCAATGGATTGGGCACGCTTTCCATGGAGAGGGCAGGCACAATCTTTCGCTGTTTGGTCCAGAGGCCCTAGCCTGGATGTTGTGTGGGTCCAGGCTGTGGGCACAGAAGCCTGAATACACAAACTCAGCTTATGAGTGGCGCCTAGGGTATGGCAGGCTGGATGTACAGCCCGAGAGGGAGCTCCTGGGCCTCTGAAACAAGGGCGAGTGGGAGGCGTTCCTTCAGGCTTTTGTCTCTGGATGTTGTGTCCGGGATAGCCGTGGATTGGAGCGGTGGCCTCAGGTACTGTGGACGAGTATCCCTCTCTGGGGATTTGTCCCAGCTCCCAAGAGTTTGGGGTCATTTTGTGGGAAGGGTGGAGTCGTGTTGTCTGGCTCATGGGTCTCTCCAAGAAAGGGATTCTAGAGCAGAGCTATAGGTACGGGCGGGGCGACTGGAAAATTCAAACCGTGGTGAGGATTGGGTGCATAGGGGCTTGGCAAGCCCCATATGTGGGCTCTTGGTCCAGGCCCTGACAGGCCTTTCTTTGACATGGGGCTCATGCTGAGGGTCACAGTGTGAATTTGTGCCCAAGCAGCACTCAAGTTTGGGCGTGGCATCAGGGGCCATGAAGGTTTCTCCCACCCTGAAGGTGTGACTCCATGCCAAGAGCAAGCTTGACAGCCATGGGGAAGGAGGAGTTCTGTTTTGTGCTTGCTATACCCAGCTGTGTGGAGAATTGATATAATGTCTAGGTTCAGATATCTGAAAACCAAGGTTAGGATGAGGTGACGGCATAAGACCATGGCATGTCTGAAGTGCTGGGTGTGCGGCCAGCTGTCTCCTTGTCTGTCTGGACGTCTGGCTTCAGGCTGTGTCAGGCAGAGCATGAGTGCCCAGAGCAGCCTATCCAGTTCGGGTACCATCGAGGCCCGAGCAGGTTGATCCTCATCTGGGTTTTCGGAGAGCCCCACAGAGAAACGTTTTTCTTCCGTTGGGCAGACACTGGGCTGGGTTTTGGTTCCGGAGTTCCTAGTCCGGAGGGCTTGTTTGCCAGGAGTGTGAGGAAGGAAGTCTGAAAAAACAAGCTAGCGTGAGGTTTGGGACCGAGGGCACGGCAGGCCCACTCTGCAGAGGCTGAATTGAGATCTCCTGCACTGAGGTCATGTCAACTATGAGACGTGCCTCAGGCTAGAGTTCTTGTCCAGCATGGCCTCTTCCTGAAGGGTGTGGGGGCTCCATGAGGCCAGAAAGTTTTGCCTACGATGGGATTTGTGAACTGCTCCAAAACTGAAGGTTACCTTCTGCACGACAGTCGAGTCCTATTGGATGGTTCCAAGAGGCCCCATATGGAAAGACTCGAGAGCAGGTGTCTAAGCATGGATGCCTGGGAACGCCACCTCATATTCCCACTCTTTAGTCAGGACAAGGCAGGCTCAATCTGCGGGCTCCTGGGTGAGCTACCCAGAGGGGAGAGTTGAAATGGACTCTCCTGAAGATGAGTCCTACTGTGGCTTGGTGGCCTGGGAGACCTTGGAATGTGGAGGTGGCTCAGGGACTCTGCAGGATTCTCCAACATGAGGTGTTTGACACGGCTCCAACAAGGAAACTTCCCATGTGGAGACGAGAGGAGTTCTGTTCCGTGCCTCAGGAAAGCCCCATACCCTGTTCTTCGAACCACAGCCTCTGAGGAGTGACACCTGGAAACCAAAGCAAGAGTTGAGACTACGGCCTAAAGGCCTGTCCGGCTCAACCTTCTATCTCTGTTGACATCTGTGTGCATGCATTCATGGATGTAGCTGCTCAGCTTGTGTCCGAATGCCCCTGTGAGTCCAGTGAGGCTCCCAGTAGTGGGATGTCCTCGGAGGCCTTGAGGTTTCTCATATTCTGGAGGTGTGTGGCCAAAGGAATGGACACAGTTTCCCAGGAGAGAGCAGGCACGGTCCTGTGGTATGGCTCCAGAGGACCCAGCCTAGAGGTTGTGTTTGCCAGGGCTGTGGGGACAGATGTCTGAAAAAGCAAACTTGGCTCAGCTAGGGGCCAATGTAACGGCAGGCCTGATCTCCGGTCCGTGAGGGGAGATCCTCTGGAAATCAAAGTAGGGCAAGTGGGAGGCAGTCACTCAGGATTTTGTCTCTGGGTGTTGCGTTTACAGTGTCCGGTCAGGGTAGGGGTTGTCTCAGAGGCCGAGGAAGAGCCTTCCTCTCGGGGGATTGTCCAAGCTCCCAAGTGTTTGTGTTCATTCTGTGGGAATGAAGAGTACTGTTTTCTGCCACAGGGGACCCCCCAGGAGAGGGACTCTAGAGCACAGCAGTGGGTTCCCTCAACTGGAATACACACCATCTAGTTAGTCCTGGGTGCCTATGGGCATGGCAAGCCACATATGCGGGCTCTTGGTCCAGTCACTGAGAGGCGTTACTTGAATAAGGTACTCACGCTGAGGGTCACAATGTGTGTTTGTGCCCAAGGCGGCCCTCACGCTTGGGCGTGGCCTCATGGGCCATGCCGTTTTCTCCTACACTGAAGGTTTGACTCACTGCCAGCAGCAAGGTTTCTTGCCATGGGGTAGGAGGGGTTCTGACTTGTGCATCAGGTTCCCCCCTGTGCAGGGATTGGAGATAAGGTCTAGGTTCCGATGACTGAAAACCCAGGTTGGGAATGGATGGTGGCCTAAGGCAGTGGCGGGTCCAATGTGCTGGGTGTGCAGCCAGCTGTGTCGGTGTCTGTTGGAAGGTCTGGGCTCAGGCTATTTGCGACAGAGCATCACTGTTTAAGGTAGCCTATGCAATTGGGGTGTTGCAGAGGGCCAATCAGTTTGATCCTCATTTGGGGTTTCTGGGCAGCGCCATAGACAAGGTTTTTCTCCTGGGAGGCAGGCACAGTGCTTCATTGTGGCCCCAGAATTCCCAGTAGGGAGGGTTTGTGGGCCAGGAGGGTGAGGACGGAAGTCTGAAAACACAAGCTATTGTGAGGATTGGATCCAAGGGCAGAGCAGGCCCACTCTGCAGAGGCTGAATCAAAATCTCCTGCATCTGAATTCAGGCTGAGGATCAGACGTTGGCTGAGGCTGGCGTATGTGTCCATGATGGCACCTTCATGAAGTGGGATCTCATGAGGCCAAGGAAGATTTCCCACGCTGAGTTTGGAGGTTGCCGCAAACCACAAGGTTTCCTTCTGCGGGACATTCGAGTCCTGTTGCATGGCTCCAGGACATACCATATGGAAGGACTGGAGAGCAGGGTTCGAAGGATGGATCCCTGTACAGCATGCCTCGCATTCCCATTGGCTATTAGAGACAAGATATGTTTGATCTGCTGCCTCTGGAACACGCGACCCAGGGGGCTGAGTTGAAATGGCCTCTCCTGAGGATGCGTCATAATGTGGGTTTGGGTCCATGGAGACCTTGGAATGTGCTGGTTGTTCAGTGGCCCTGCGGAACTCTCCTACCTGAAGTGTTTGATACATCCCAGTAAGAAAGCTGCCCATGTGGAGATGAGAGATGTTTGGTTTGGTGCCTCAGAAAAGCCCCATGTGCTGGTCTACGAAAACAGTCCTCTGAGAACGGAAACATGGAAACCAAAGCTAAGGTTCAGATTAGGGCCTGGGGCCTGTCCATTTCAACCTTCTGTCTCTGGGGACACTGTCTGAGAGTCTAAGTGGAGATAGTTGCTCTGCTGGTGTCAGAGAGCCCCTCTTAGTCCAGGGTGGCCTATATTATTGATGGCCTCAGGGACCTTGGAGCTTTTCCCTAACCTGTAGGGTTGTGGTCAATGGATTGGGCACACTTTCCTTGGAGACGGCAGGCACAATCTTTCACTGTTTGGTCCAGAGGCCCTAGCCTGGATGTTGTGTGGGTCCAGGCTGTGGGCACAGAAGTCTGAATACACAAACTCAGCTTAGGAGTGGCGCTTAGGGTATGACAGGCCGGATGTACAGCCCGAGAGGGAGCTCCTGGGCCTCTGAAACAAGGGCGAGTGGGAGGCGTTCCTTCAGGCTTTTGTCTCTGGATGTTGTGTCCGGGATAGCCGTGGATTGGAGCGGTGGCCTCAGGTACTGTGGACGAGTATCCCTCTCTGGGGATTTGTCCCAGCTCCCAAGAGTTTGGGGTCATTTTGTGGGAAGGGAGGAGTCGTGTTGTCTGGCTCATGGGTCTCTCCAAGAAAGGGATTCCAGAGCAGAGCTCCAGGTACGGGCGGGGCGACTGGAAAATTCAAATCGTGGTGTGGATTGGGTGCATAGGGGCTTGGCAAGCCCCATATGTGGCTTCTTGGTCCAGGCCCTGACAGGCCTTTCTTTGACATGGGGCTCATGCTGAGGGTCACAGTGTGAATTTGTGCCCAAGCAGCACTCAAGTTTGGGCGTGGCATCAGGGGCCATGAAGGTTTCTCCCACCCTGAAGGTGTGACTCCATGCCAAGAGCAAGCTTGACAGCCATGGGGAAGGAGGAGTTCTGCTTTGTGCTTGCTATACCCAGCTGTGTGCAGAATTGATATAATGTCTAGGTTCAGATATCTGAAAACCAAGGTTAGGATGAGGTGACGGCATAAGACCATGGCATGTCTGAAGTGCTGGGTGTGCGGCCAGCTGTCTCCTTGTCTGTCTGGACGTCTGGCTTCAGGCTGTGTCAGGCAGAGCATGATTGCCCAGAGCAGCCTATCCAGTTCGGGTACCGTCGAGGCCCGAGCAGGTTGATCCTCATCTGGGTTTTCTGGAGAGCCGCACAGGGAAAAGTTTTTCTTCCGTTGGGCAGACACTGGGCTGGGTTTTGGTTCCGGAGTTCCTAGTCCGGAGGGCTTGTTTGCCAGGAGTGTGAGGAAGGAAGTCTGAAAAAACAAGCTAGCGTGAGGTTTGGGACCGAGGGCACGGCAGGCCCACTCTGCAGAGGCTGAATCGAGATCTCCTGCACTGAGGTCATGTCAACTATGAGACGTGCCTCAGGCTAGAGTTTTTGTCCAGCATGGCCTCTTCCTGAAGGGTGTGGGGGCTCCATGAGACCAGAAAGTTTTGCCTACGATGGGATTTGTGAACTGCTCCAAAACTGTAGGTTACCTTCTGCATGACAGTCGAGTCCTATTGGATGGTTCCAAGAGGCCCCATATGGAAAGACTCGAGAGCAGGTGTCTAAGCATGGATGCCTGGGAACGCCACCTCATATTCCCACTCTTTAGTCAGGACAAGGCAGGCTCAATCTGCGGGCTCCTGGGTGAGCTACCCAGAGGGGAGAGTTGAAATGGACTCTCCTGAAGATGAGTCCTACTGTGGCTTGGTGGCCTGGGAGAGCTTGGAATGTGGAGGTGGCTCAGGGACTCTGCAGGATTCTCCAACATGAGGTGTTTGACACGGCTCCAACAAGGCAACTTCCCATGTGGAGACGAGAGGAGTTCTGTTCCGTGCCTCAGGAAAGCCCCATACCCTGTTCTTCGAAACAAAGCCTCTGAGGAGTGACACCTGGAAACCAAAGCAAGAGTTGAGACTACGGCCTAAAGGCCTGTCCGGCTCAACCTTCTATCTCTGTTGACATCTGTGTGCATGCATTCATGGATGTAGCTGCTCAGCTTGTGTCCGAATGCCCCTGTGAGTCCAGTGAGGCTCCCAGTAGTGGGATGTCCTCGGAGGCCTTGAGGTTTCTCATATTCTGGAGGTGTGTGGCCAAAGGAATGGACACAGTTTCCCAGGAGAGAGCAGGCACGGTCCTGTGGTATGGCTCCAGAGGACCCAGCCTAGAGGCTGTGTTTGCCAGGGCTGTGGGGACAGATGTCTGAAAAAGCAAACTTGGCTCAGCTAGGGGCCAATGTAATGGCAGGCCTGATCTCCAGTCCGTGAGGTGAGATCCTCTGGAAATCAAAGTAGGGCAAGTGGGAGGCAGTCACTCAGGATTTTGTCTCTGGGTGTTGCGTTTACAGTGTCCGGTCAGGGTAGGGGTTGTCTCAGAGGCCGAGGAAGAGCCTTCCTCTCGGGGGATTGTCCAAGCTCCCAAGTGTTTGTGTTCATTCTGTGGGAATGAAGAGTACTGTTTTCTGCCACAGGGGACCCCCCAGGAGAGGGACTCTAGTGCACAGCAGTGGGTTCCCTGAAAAGAAATACACACCATCTAGCTAATCCTGGGTGCCTATGGGCATGGCAAGCCACATATGCGGGCTCTTGGTCCAGTCACTGAGAGGCGTTACTTGAATAAGGTACTCACGCTGAGGGTCACAATGTGTGTTTGTGCCCAAGGCGGCCCTAACGCTTGGGCGTTGCCTCATGGGCCATGTCGTTTTTCCTACACTGAAGGTTTGACTCACTGCCAGCAGCAAGTTTTTTTGCCATGGGGAAGGAGGGGTTCTGATTTGTGCATCAGGTTCCCCCCTGTGCAGGGATTGGATCCGATGACTGAAAACCCAGGTTGGGAATGGATGGTGGCCTAAGGCAGTGGCGGGTCCAATGTGCTGGGTGTGCAGCCCGCTGTGTCGGTGTCTGTTGGAAGGTCTGGGCTCAGGCTATTTGCGACAGAGCATCAGTGTTTAAGGTAGCCTATGCAATTGGGGTGTTGCTGAGGGCCAAGCAGTTTGATCCTCATTTGGGGTTTCTGGGCAGCACCATAGACAATGTTTTTCTCCTGGGAGGCAGGCAGAGTGCTTCAGTGTGGCCCCAGAATTCCCAGTAGGGAGGGTTTGTGGGCAAGGAGTGTGAGGACGGAAGTCTGAAAACACAAGCTAGGGTGAGTATTGGAGCCAAGGGCAGAGCAGGCCCACTCTGCAGAGGCTGAATCAAAATCTCCTGCATCTGAAGTCAGGCTGAGGATCAGACGTTGGCTGAGGCTGGAGTATGTGTCCATGAGGGCACCTTCATGCAGTGGGGGCCTCATGAGGCCAAGGAAGTTTTCCCACACTGAGTTTGGAGGTTGCCCCAAACCACAAGGTTTCCTTCTGCGGGACATTCGAGTCCTGTTGCATGGCTCCAGGACATACCATATGGAAGGACTGGAGAGCATGGTTCGAAGGATGTATCCCTGTACAGCATTCCTCGCATTCCAATTGGCCATTAGCGACAAGATATGTTTGATCTGCTGCCTCTGGGTCACGCTACCCAGGGGGCTGAGTTGAAATGGCCTCTCCTGAGGATGCGTCATAATGTGCGTTTGGGTCCATGGAGACCTTGGAATGTGCTGGTTGTTCGGTGGCCTTGCGGAACTCTCCTACCTGAATGGTTTGATACATCCCCAGTAAGAAAGCTGCCCATGTGGAGACGAGAGATGCTTGGTTTGGTGCCTCAGAAAAGCCCCATGTGCTGGTCTACGAAAACAGTCCTCTGAGAACGGAAACATGGAAACCAAAGCTAAGGTTCATATTAGGGCCTGGGGGCCTGTCCATTTCAACCTTCTGTCTCTGGGGACACTGTCTGAGAATCTAAGTGGAGATAGTTGCTCTGCTGGTGTCAGAGAGCCCCTCTTAGTCCAGGGTGGCCTACCTATTGATGGCCTCAGGGGCCTTGGAGCTTTTCCCTAACCTGTAGGGTTGTGGTCAATGGATTGGACACACTTTCCTTAGAGAGGGCCGGCACAATCTTTCACTGTGGCTTCAGAGGCCCTAGCCTGGAGGTTGTGTGGGTCCATGCTGTGGGCAGAAGTCTTAAAACACAAAGTCAGCTTATGAGTGGCGCCTAGGGTATGACAGGCCGGATGTACAGCCTGAGAGGGAACTCCTGGGCCTCTGAAACAAGGGCGAGTGGAAGGCGTTCCTTCAGGCTTTTGTCTCTGGATGTTGTGTCCCGGATAGCCGTGGATTGGAGCGGTGGCCTCAGTGACTGTGGACGAGTATCCCTCTCTGGGGATTTGTCCCAGCTCCCAAGAGTTTGGGGTCATTTTGAGGGAAGGGTGGAGTCGTGTTGTCTGGCTCATGTGTCTCTCCAAGAAAGGGATTCCAGAGCAGAGCCCAGGTACAGGTGGGGCGACTGGAAAACTCAAACACTGGTGAGGATTGGGTGCATAGGGGCTTGGCAAGCCCCATATGCGGGCTCTTGGTCCAGGCCCTGACAGGCCTTTCTTTGACATGGGGCTCATGCTGAGGGTCACAGTGTGAATTTGTGCCCAAGCAGCACTCAAGTTTGGGCGTGGCATCAGGGGCCATGAAGGTTTCTCCCACCCTGAAGGTGTGACTCCATGCCAAGAGCAAGCTTGACAGCCATGGGGAAGGAGGAGTTCTGTTTTGTGCTTGCGATACCCAGCTGTGTGGAGAATTGATATAATGTCTAGGTTCAGATATCTGAAAACCAAGGTTAGGAAGAGGTGACGGCATAAGACCATGGCGTGTCCGAAGTGCTGGGTGTGCGGCCATCTGTCTCCTTGTCTGTCTGGACGTCTGGCTTCAGGCTGTGTCAGACAGAGCATGAGTGCCCAGAGCATCCTATCCAGTTCGGGTACAGTCGAGGCCCGAGCAGGTTGATCCTCATCTGGGTTTTCTGGAGAGCCCCACAGGAAAATGTTTTTCTTCCGTTGGGCAGACACTGGGCTGGGTTTTGGTTCGGGACTCTCTGGTCCGGAGGGCTTGTTAGCCAGGAGTGTGAGGAAGGAAGTCTGAAAACACAAGCTAGCGTGAGGTTTGGGACCGAGGGCACGGCAGGCCCAATCTGCAGAGGCTGAATCGAGATCTCCTGCACTGAGGTCATGTCAACTATGAGACGTGCCTCAGGCTAGAGTTTTTGTCCAGCATGGCCTCTTCCTGAAGGTGAGGGCTTCATTAGGCCAGGGAGGTTTGCCTACTATGGGATTTGTGAACTACTCCAAACCTCAAGGTTTCCTTCTGCACGAGATTCGAGTCCTATTGGATGGTTCCAGGAGGCCCCATACGGAAAGACTCGAGAGCAGGTGTCTAAGCATGGATGCCTGGGAACGCCACCTCATATTCCCACTCTTCAGTCAGGACAAGGCAGGCTCAATCTGCAGGCTCCTGGGTGAGCTACCCAGAGGGGAGAGTTGAAATGGACTCTCCTGAAGATGAGTCCTACTGTGGCTTGGTGGCCTGGGAGACCTTGGAATGTGGAGGTGGCTCAGGGACTCTGCAGGGTTTTCCAAACTGAGGTGTTTGACACAGCATCAACAAGGAGGCTTCCCATGTGAAGACGAGAGGAGTTCTGTTCAGTGCCTCAGGAAAGCCCCATATCCTGTACTTCCAACCAAAGCCTCTGAGGAGTAACACCTGGAACCCAAAGCAAGAGTTGAGATTATGGCCTAAGGGCGTGTCCGGCTCAACCTTCTATCTCTGTTGACATCTGTGGGCATTCCTTCGTGGAGGTAGCTGCTCAGCTTGTGTCGGAATGCCCCTGTGTGTCCAGGGAGCCTCCCAGTAGTGGGATGTCCTCGGGGGCCTTGAGGTTTCTCATATTCTGGAGGTGTGTGTCCAAAGGAATGGACACAGTTTTCCAGGAGAGAGCAGGCACGGTCCTCTGGTATTGCTCCAGAGGACCCAGCCTAGAGGCTGTGTTTGCCAGGGCTGTCGGGACAGATGTCTGAAAAAGCAAACTTGGCTCAGCTAGTGGCCAAGGTAATGGCAGGACTGATCTCCAGTCCGTGAGGGGAGATCCTCTGGATATCAAAGGAGGGCAAGTGGGAGGCAGTCACTCAGGATTTTGTCTCTGGGTGTTGCGTTCACAGTGTCCGGTCAGGGTAGGGGTTGTCTCAGAGGCCGAGGAAGAGCCTTCCTCTCGGGGGATTGTGCAAGCTCCCAAGTGTTTGGATTCATTCTGTGGGAAGGGAAAAGTACTGTTTTCTGCCACAGGGGACCCACCAGGAGAGGGACTCTAGAGCACAGCAGTGGGTTCCCTCAACTGGAATACACACCATCTAGTTAATCCTGGGTGCCTATGGGCATGGCAAGCCACATATGCGGGCTCTTGGTCCAGTCACTGAGAGGCGTTACTTGAATAAGGTACTCACGCTGAGGGTCACAATGTGTGTTTGTGCCCAAGGCGGCCCTAACGCTTGGGCGTTGCCTCATGGGCCATGCCGTTTTCTCCTACACTGAAGGTTTGACTCACTGCCAGCAGCAAGTTTTCTTGCCATGGGGAAGGAGGGGTTCTGACTTGTGCATCAGGTTCCCCCCTGTGCAGGGATTGGAGATAAGGTCTAGGTTCCGATGACTGAAAACCCAGGTTGGGAATGGATGGTGGCCTAAGGCACTGGCGGGTCCAATGTGCTGGGTGTGCAGCCAGCTGTGTCGGTGTCTGTTGGAAGGTCTGGGCTCAGGCTATTTGCGACAGAGCATCACTGTTTAAGGTAGCCTATGCAATTGGGGTGTTGCGGAGGGCTAAGCAGTTTGATCCTCATTTGGGGTTTCTGGGCAGCACCATAGACAATATTTTTCTCCTGGGAGGCAGGCAGAGTGCTTCTTTGTGGCCCCAGAATTCCCAGTAGGGAGGGCTTGTGGGCCAGGAGTGAGAGGACAGAAGACTGAAATGACAAGCTAGGGTGAGGATTGGAGCCAAGGGCAGAGCAGACCCACTCTGCAGAGGCTGAATCAAAATCTCCTGCATCTGAAGCCAGGCTGAGGATCAGACGTTGGCTGAGGCTGGAGTATGTGTCCATGATGGCACCTTCATGAAGCGGGGGCCTCATGAGGCCAAGGAAGTTTTCCCACGCTGAGTTTGGAAGTTGCCCCAAAACCACAATGTTTCCTTCTGTGGGACATTCGAGTCATGTTGCATCGCTCCAGGACATACCATACAGAAGGACTGGAGAGCAGGGTTCGAAGGATGGATCCCTGTACAGCATGCCTCGCATTCCCATTGGCCATTAGCGAAAAGATATGTTTGACCTGCTGCCTCTGGGGCACGCTACCCAGGGGGCTGAGTTGAAATGGCCTCTCCTGAGGATGCGTCATAATGTGCGTTTGGGTCCATGGAGACCTTGGAATGTGCTGGTTGTTCAGTGGCCCTGTGGAACTCTCCTACCTGATGGGTTTGATACATCCCCAGTAAGAAAGCTGCCCATGTGGAGAGAGAGGTTTGGTTTGGTGCCTCGGAAAAGCCCCGTGTGCTGGTCTATGAAAACAGTCCTCTGAGGACGGACACATGGAAACCAAAGCTAAGGTTCAGATTAGGGCCTGGGGGCCTGTCCATTTCAACCTTCTGTCTCTGGGGACACTGTCTGAGAGTCTAAGTTGAGATAGTTGCTCCGCTGGTGTCAGAGAGCCCCTCTTAGTCCAGGGTGGCTTACACTATTGATGGCCTCAGGGCCTTGGAGCTTTTCCCTAACCTGTAGGTTTGTGGTCAATGGATTGGGCACACTTTTTTTGGAGAGAGCAGGCACAATCTTTCTCAGTGGCTCCAGAGGCCCTAGCCTGGAGGTGTGTGGGTCCAGGCTGTGGGCACAGAAGTCTGAAAACACAAAGTCAGCTTATGAGTGGCGCCTAGGGTATGGCAGGCCGGAGGTACAGCCCAAGAGGGAGCTCCTGGGCCTCTGAAACAAGGGCGAGTGGGTGGCGTTCCTTCAGGCTTTTGTCTCTGAATTTTGTGTCCTGGATAGCCGTGGATTTGAGGGGTGGCCTCAGGGACTGTGGACGAGTATCCTTCTCTGGGGATTTGTCCCAGCTCCCAAGAGTTTGGGGTCATTTTGTGGGAAGGGTGGAGTCGTGTTGTCTGGCTCATGGGTCTCTCCAAGAAAGGGATTCCAGAACAGAGCCCCAGGTACGGGCGGGGCGACTGGAAAACTCAAACACTGGTGAGGATTGGGTGCATAGGGGCTTGGCAAGCCCCATATGCGGGCACTTGGTCCAGGCCCTGACAGGCCTTTCTTTGACATGGGGCTCATGCTGAGGGTCACAGTGTGAATTTGTGCCCAAGCAGCACTCAAGTTTGGGCGTGGCATCAGGGGCCATGAAGGTTTCTCCCACCCTGAAGGTGTGACTCCAAACCTCAAGGTTTCCTTCTGCACGACAGTCGAGTCCTATTGGATGGTTCCAGGAGGCCCCTTACGGAAAGACTCGAGAGCAGATGTCTAAGCATGGATGCCTGGGAACGCCACCTCATATTCCCACTCTTTAGTCAGGACAAGGCAGGCTCAATCTGCAGGGTCCTGAGTGAGCTACCCAGAGGGGAGAGTTGAAATGGACTCTCCTGAAGATGAGTCCTATTGAGGCTTGGTGGCCTGGGAGACCTTGGAATGTGGAGGTGGCTCAGGAACTCTGCAGGGTTTTCCAAACTGAGGTGTTTGACACAGCTCAAACAAGGAAGCTTCCCATGTGGAGATGAGAGGAGTTCTGTTCAGTGCCTCAGGAAAGCCCCATATCCTGTTCTTCGAACCAAAGCCTCTGAGGAGTAACACCTGGAACCGAAAGCAAGAGTTGAGATTATGGCCTAAGGGCCTGTCCTGCTCAACCTTCTATCTCTGTTGACATCTGTTTGCATGCCTTCGTGGAGGTAGCTGCTCAGCTTGTGTCGGAATGCCCCTGTGTGTCCAGGGAGGCTCCCAGTAGTGGGATGTCCTCGGGGGCCTTGAGGTTTCTCATATTCTGGAGGTGTGTGTCCAAAGGAATGGACACAGTTTCCCAGGAGAGAGCAGGCACGGTCCTGTGGTATGGCTCCAGAGGACCCAGCCTAGAGGCTGTGTTTGCCAGGGCTGTGGGGACAGATGTCTGAAAAAGCAAACTTGGCTCAGCTAGTGGCCAATGTAATGGCAGGCCTGATCTCCAGTCCGTGAGGGGAGATCCTCTGGAAATCAAAGTAGGGCAAGTGGGAGGCAGTCACTCAGGATTTACAGTGTCCGGTCAGGGTAGGGGTTGTCTCAGAGGCCGAGGAAGAGCCTTCCTCTAGGGGGATTGTCCAAGCTCCCAAGTGTTTGTGTTCATTCTGTGGGAATGAAGAGTACTGTTTTCTGCCACAGGGGACCCCCCAGGAGAGGGACTCTAGAGCACAGCAGTGGGTTCCCTCAACTGGAATACACACCATCTATTTAGTCCTGGGTTCCTATGGGCATGGCAAACCACATATGCGGGCTCTTGGTCCAGTCACTGAGAGGCGTTACTTGAATAAGGTACTCACGCTGAGGGTCACAATGTGTGTTTGTGCCCAAGGCGGCCCTCACGCATGTGCGTGGCCTCATGGGTCATGCCGTTTTCTCCAACACTGAAGGTTTGACTCACTGCCAGCAGCAAGGTTTCTTGCCATGGGGTAGGAGGGGTTCTGACTTGTGTGCATCAGAGGGGGTCCCCCCTGTGCAGGGATTGGATATAAGGTCTAGGTTCCGATGAATGAAAACCCAGGTTGGGAATAGATGGTGGCCTAAGGCAGTGGCGGGTCCAATGTGCTGGGAGGGCAGCCAGCTGTGTCGGTGTCTGTTGGAAGGTCTGGGCTCAGGCTATTTGCCTCAGAGCATCAGTGTTTAAGGTAGCCTATGCAATTGGGGTGTTGCCGAGGGCCAAGCAGTTTGATCCTCTTTTGGGGTTTCTGGGCAGCACCATAGACAATGATTTTCTCCTGGGAGGCAGGCAGAGTGCTTCATTGTGGCCCCAGAATTCCCAGTAGGGAGCGCTTGTGGGCCTGGAGTGAGAGGACGGAAGTCTGAAAACACAAGCTAGGGTGAGGATTGGAGCCAAGGGCAGAGCAGGCCCATTCTGCAGAGGCTGAATCAAAATCTCCTGCATCTGAAGCCAGGCTGAGGATCAGACGTTGGCTGAGGCTGGAGTATGTGTCCATGATGGCACCTTCATGAAGCGGGGGCCTCATGAGGCCAAGGAATTTTTCCCACGCTGAGTTTGGAGGTTGCCCCAAACCACAAGGTTTCCTTTTCGGGACATTCGTGTCCTGTTGCATGGCTCCAGGACATACCATATGGAAGGACTGGAGAGCAGGGTTCGAAGGATGGATCCCCGTACAGCATGCCTCGCATTCCAATTGGCCATTAGCGATAAAATATGTTTGATCTGGGGCCTCTGGAACACGCGACCCAGGGGGCTGAGTTGAAATGGCCTCTCCTGAGGATGCGTCATAATGTGTGTTTGGGTCCATGGATACCTTGGAATGTGCTGGTTGTTCAGTGGCCCTGCGGAACTCTCCTACCTGAAGGGTTTGATACATCCCCAGTAAGAAAGCTGCCCATGTGGAGACGAGAGATCCTTGGTTTGGTGCCTCAGAAAAGCCCCATGTGCTGGTCTACGAAAACAGTCCTCTGAGAACGGACACATGGAACAAAGCTAAGGTTCATATTAGGGCCTGCGGGCCTGTCCATTTCAACCTTCTGTCTCTGGGGACACTTTCTGAGAGTCTAAGTGAAGATAGTTGCTCCGCTGGTGTCAGAGAGCCCCTCTTAGTCCAGGGTGGCCTACACTATTGATGTCCTCAGGGGCCTTGGAGCTTTTCCCTAACCTGTAGGGTTGTGGTCAATGGATTGGGCACACTTTCCTTGGAGAGGGCAGGCACAAACTTTCGCTGTGGCTCCATCGGCCCTAGCCTGGAGGTGTGTGGGTCCAGGCTTGGGCACAGAAGTCTGAAAACACAAAGTCAGCTTATGAGTGGTGCATAGGGTATGGCAGGCCGGAGGTACAGCCCGAGAGGGAACTCCTGGGCCTCTGAAACAAGGGCGAGTGGGAGGCATTCCTTCAGGCTTTTGTCTCTGGATGCTGTGTCCGGGATAGCCGTGGATTTGAGGGGTGGCCTCAGGGACTGTGGACGAGTATCCCTCTCTGAAAATTTGTCCCATCTTCCAAGATTGGGGTCATTTTGTGGGAAGGGTGGAGTCGTGTTGTCTGGCTCATGTGTCTCTCCAAGAAAGGGATTCTAGATCAGAGCCCCAGGTACGGGCGGGGCGACTTGAAATCTCAAACCCTGGTGAGGATTGGGTGCATAGGGGCTTGGCAAGCCCCATATGCGGGCTCTTTGTCCAGGCCCTGACAGGCCTTTCTTTGACATGGGGCTCATGCTAGGGTCACAGTGTGAATTTGTTCCCAATCAGGACTCAAGTGCTGCTTGGGCACTACCTGAAGGGTTTGATACATCCCCAGTAAGAAAGCTCCCCATGTGGAGACAAGAGGAGTTTTGTTCAGTGCTTCAGGAAAGCCCCATATCCTGTTCTTCGAACCAAAGCCTCTGAGGAGTAACACCTGGAACCCAAAGCAAGCCTAAGGGCCTGTCTGGCTCAACCTTCTATCTCTGTTGACATCTGTGTGCATGCCTTCGTGGAGGTAGCTGCTCAGCTTGTGTCGGAATGCCCCTGTGTGTCCAGGGAGGCTCCCAGTAGTGGGATGTCCTCGGGGGCCTTGAGGTCTCTCATATTCTGGAGGTGTGTGTCCAAAGGAATGGACACAGTTTCCCAGGAGAGAGCAGGCACGGTCCTGTTGTATGGCTCCAGAGGACCCAGCCTAGAGGCTGTGTTTGCCAGGGCTGTGGGGACGGATGTCTGAAAAAGCAAACTTGGCTCAGGATGGGGCCAAGGTAATGGCAGGCCTGATCTCCAGTCCGTGAGGGGAGATTCTCTGGATATCAAAGGAGGGCAAATGGGAGGCAATTGCTCAGGCTTTTGTCTCTGGGTGTTGCGTTCACAGTGTCCGGTCAGGGTAGGGGTTGCCTCAGGGGCCGAGTAAGAGCCTTCCTCTCGGGGGATTGTCCAAGCTCCCAAGTGTTTGGGTTCATTCTGTGGGAAGTGAAGAGTACTGTTTTCTGCCAGAAAGGACCCCCCAGGAGAGGGACTCTAGAGCACAGCAGTGGGTTCCTTCAACTGGAATACACACCATCTAGTTAGTCCTGGGTGCCTATGGGCATGGCAGGGACTATATGCAGAATCTTCGTCCCGAACCTGACAGTCCTTTTTTTGACATGGGGCTCATGCTAGGGTAACAGTGTGAATTTGTGCCCAAGCAGCACTCATGTTTTGGCGTGGCATCAGGGGCCATGAAGGGTTCCCCACGTGAAGGTGTGACTCCATGTGAAGAACAAGCATTACAGCCATGTGGAAGGCAGAGTTCTGATTGTGATTCCGATACACAAACTCAGTTTTTTTTTGGGACGTCGGTATGGCAGGCCCAATATACAAACAATGAGAAGAACTCATGAATATTTGAATATAGAGTGAGTCTGAGGCGCTTGCTCAGGCTTTTGTCTCTGGAATTTGTATCAGCAATGGCCGTAGAATGTCGGGGATGCTTCATGGGCCATGGACGAATCTACCTCTATGAGGATTTCGCCCGATTCCCAATTTATTTTCGTCAAACTGTGGGATGGGAGGACTCCTTTCAGTTTTGTTACCTCAGGTGTCCCACGAAAAGAGGAATTCCAAAGCAAAGCCATGGGGAAGACTGAAGGAACCACCAGAACTATGGTTCAAAATTGGGGACTAGGGGCATGGCAAGCCCAATATGCTATCTCTTCATCCAGCCACTGAGAGGCCTTACTTGAGGAATTTGGTCAGGCTGAGGGTCACAATGTGTGTTTGTGACCAATGTAGCCTGCGAGCATGGCGGGGCCTCATGGGCAACACTGGATTCAACAACACTGAAAGTTGGACAACATGCCAACCACAAGGTATCTTGCCATGGGGAAGGAGTTCTGATTTCTGCATCCCGTTCAACCCTGGGCAGTGATTGGAGGTAAGGTCTAGAATCTAAAGCCTGAAATCCGAGGTTGGGAAGAGATGACGACCTAAGGCCATGGTGGCTCGATGTGCTCAGTGTGCGGTCAGCTGTCTGGGACGGGCCAGGGAGTCCAGGCTCAGGCTGTGTCAGAAAGGGCATTAGTGCCCTGGTCAGCCTATGTATTTGGGGTACAGCCAAGGTCGGTGCAGGTTGATCCTCATTTGGGGTTACTGGGTAGCCCCAGAGGACAATGTTTTTTATCTGGAGGGCAGGCAGAGTGCTGCATTGTAGTTCTGGATTGCCAAACTGGAGGGCTTCTGGGCCAGTAGTCTGACGACAAAAGTTTGAGAACACAAGCTAGGCTTAGGTTTCTGGGTGAGGCCATGGCAGGCACAATCTACAGTCCTGAATCGAAATCTCATGCATCTGAAGTCAGGGCGAGGATCAGATGATCGCTTAGGTTGAAGTTTCTGTCCCTGATGGCCCCTTCATGAATGGGAGGGGGATCACGAGGCCATGGGGGTTTTCCCACGATGGGAGTTGTGAGAAGCTCCAAACTGCAGAGAGTCTTCGGCAGGACAATTGAGACCTGTTGTTTGGCTCCAGGCCAATGATTCTGAGCAGGGTTCTAAGGATGGATGGCTGGGTAGCCCACCTCGCATTCCAATTGTCTCCTAGCAACAAGACAGTTTAGATCTCCTGGATCTGTGGGGAGCTACCGAGGATGCTGAGTTGAAATGCACACCCCTGGGGATGGGTCCGAAAGTTCTTTTGTGTCTATGGAGACCTTGGAATGAAGCGGTGGCACTGGGGCCCTAAAGGGTTCTCCTAAACAGAGGCTTTGACACAACTCCAACGTGCAAGTTTCCCATGTGTAGATGAGATGTTTTCTGATGGGTGAAACAAGAAACAGCTATATGCTGCTTTTGAAATCCAGGCCTCTGAGGAGAGATGCCTGGAAACCAAAGCAATGGATCTGATTAGTGCCTAGGGGCCTGTTCTTTCCTTTTTACCTCTGAGGACATCTGTCTATGGGTCTGAGTGCAGGTAGGGGCTCATTTGGGCTCAGATTGCCCCTGTTTTTCCTGGGAAGCTACCACTATTGAGATATATCAGGGACTTTGGAGGTTTATACTATTAGAAGGGTTGTGGCCATTGGAATGGGCACACACAATTCCTTTGGAGAGGGCAAGTACAGTCCTCAGGTTTGGCTCCAGGGGCCTGAGCCTGTAGGTTGTGTAGTCCAGCCCTTTTTGGACAGTTGTCTGAAAACACAAACTCGGCTTATGTTTCAGGTCATAGGTATGGCAGGACTGATCTACAGACCATGAGGAGAACTTTTCGGGATTTGAAAGAAGGGCGAGTGTGAGGCTCCTGCTCAAGTTTTTGTCTCGGGATATCGTGTCACTCATGGTCGTGGAATTTCTGGGTGACTTCATGGGAAATGGACGAGTCTTACTCTCTGGTGGTTTGGCCCCGTCCAAAGAGTTTGGGTTCATTCTGTGGGCTGGAAGAAGTCCGTTTTATTTTGTTGTTGTTGTTGTTTTCTTTTTTAACCTCAGGTGTCCCACCAAATGAGGGATTTCAGAGTAGAGCCCTAGGAGGGGCGACTGGACAATCAGAAATCTGGTTAAAAATTGGGGCCTAGGGACATGTCAAGCCCATTATGACATCTAATGGTCCAGCCACTGAGAGGACTTACTAGAGGACAGGACTCATGCTGAGGGTCACAATGCGTGTGTATGCCCTCGTCGCACTCAAGAATGGGCGGGGCCTCAGGGTTTCTCCTACACTGATCGTTGGACAATGTGCCAACCACAAGGGTTCTTGCCATGGGTAAGGAGGAGTTCTGATTTCTGCATCAGACTCACCCCTGGGCAGTGATTGGAGATAAGGTCTCGGTTCTGAAGCCTGAAAACTGAGGTAGGGAAGAGATGATGACCTAAGGCCATGGCGGGTTTTATGTGCTCAGTGTGCGGTCAGCTTTCTGGGTGTTGGTCAGGAGGTCCGGGCTCAGGATGTGTTCGACAGTGCATTAGTGCCCAGGTTAGACTATATAATTTGGGTAAAGTCGAGTGCTGTGTAGGTTTACCCTCATTTAAGGTGCCTGGGCAGCTCATGAGGCAATCATTTTTTTCTCTAGAGGGCAGGCAGAGTGCTGCATTGTGGGTCCGGAATTGCCAAACTTGAGGGCTTTGGGGCCAGGATGGAAGTCTGAGATGACAAGCTAGACTTGGGTTTCAGGGCGAGGGCACGGCAGGTACCCCCTGCAGGTCTGAATCAATATCTCATGCATCTGAAGTCAGGGCGAGGATCAGACGTTGGCTCAGGTGGGAGTTTCTGAGCATGACGGCCGCTTCATGAAGGGAGCGTAATCTCGAGACCATTGAGGTTTTCCCACGTTGGGAGTTGTGGGATGCCCCCTTCCAGGATTCCTTCTTCCGGACAATTGAGACCTGTTGGACAGCTCCAGGACATCCCATATGGAATGACTCCAGAGCACCGTTCGTGGATGGATGCCTGGGAAGCCCGCCTCGCATTCCAATTGTCTCCTAGCAACAAGACAGTTTAGATCTGATGGCTCTGCGGGAGCAACCTCGGTGGCTGAGTTGAAATGGACTTTCCTGAGGATGTGTCCTAATGTGTTTTTGTGTCCATGAGGGCCTTGGAATGGGGCGGTGGCACCGGCAACCTGAAGTACTTTCCTAAGCTTTGGACATGGCTCCCATGCACAGGTTTACTTGTGGAGACGAGATGAGTTCTGATGGGTGCCTCAGGAAAACCCCTATGCTCCTATTGGAATCAGGCTTTTGAGGACACATGCCTGTAACCCAGAGCAATGGATCCTATTATGGCCTAGGGTCCTGTCTGGTTCAATCTTCTTCTCTGGGGACATCCATCTATGGTATGAGTGGAGGTCGATTATCAGCCAGGCCCCTAGGCCCTATTATGAACTCTTGCTTTGGTGTCCAGGTATCACTCCTCAGAGGCCTGGGTTCGAAGACCAGCATACAGGGTTTTCCTGAGGCACCAGACAGAAGACCTCTCATCTCCACATGGGAAGCTTCCTTGTTGGAGTTGTGTCAAGCCCTTCGGGTTGGAGAATCCTGCAGAGTCCCTTAGCTACTGCCACATTCCAAGGTCTCCATGGCCACAAACCCACATTATGACTCATCCTCAGCAGAGTCCATTTAAACTCAGCCTTCTGGGTAGCTCACCCAAGAGCCCGCAGATTGAGCGTGCCTTGTCTCGACCAGGCAATGGGAAGGTGAGTTGGCGTTTCTCGGAATCCATGCTTAGGCCCCTGCTCTCGAGTCTTTCTGTATGGGGCATCAAGGGACCATCCAATAGTACTCGACTGTCCTGAAGAAGGAAACTTTGAAGTTTGGAGCAGCTCACAACTCCCAGCGTAGGGAATCCTCCCTGGCCTCATGACGCCCCCACCCCCTTCATGTAAGGGCCGTCATGGACACAAACTGCAGCTTGAGGCAACATCTGATACTCGCCCTGACCTCACCTGCAGGAGATCTCGATTCAGCCTCTGCAGAGTGGGCCTGCCATGCTCTTGGCCCCAAAACTCGTGCTAGCTTGTGTTTTCAGACTTCCTTCCTCACAATCCTGGCCACACCCCTCCAGTTTGGCAATTCTGGAGACACAATGCAGCACTCTGCCTGCCCTCCAGAAGAAAAATGTTGCCCTATAGGGCTAACCAGAAACGCCAAATGAGTAACAACTTGCATGCCACTCGACCATACCCCAATTATACAGTCTAGCCTGTGCACTAAAGCCCTGTCTGACACAGCCTGAGGGCAGACCTCCAGTCCAACACCCAGACAGCTGGCCATACACAGAGCATATCACACCCACAATGGCTTTAGGCCATCATCTCTACCCAACCTCAGTTTTCACCTTCAGAACCTAGACCTTATCTCCACTCACTGTTCAGGAGTAAACGTGATGCAAGAATCAGAACTTCTCCTTCGCCTTGGCAAGAAACCTAGTGGTTGGCATGTTTTCCAATGTTCAGTGTAGTTGAAACCAGTGTGGCCCATGAGGCCCCGCCCATGTTTATGGGCCGCATTGGTCACAAACACACATTGTGTCCCTCAGCCTGATCCCAGGCCTCAGGTAAGGCCTCTCAGTGGCTGGATGAAGAGACAGCATATTGTGCTTGCCATGCCCCTAGGCCCCAAATTTTACCCATAGTTCGGATTCTCCCTTCACTTTTCCCCAGGGCTCTTCTTTGGAATTACTCTTTTGGAGGGACACCGGAGGTAACAAACCTGAAAGGAGTCCTCCCATTCCACAGATTGACGAAAAACAATTGGGATCGGGCCAAATCCACAGAGAGGAAAATTCGTCCATGGCCCATGAGGCCTCCCCGACATTCCACGGCCATCTCTGATACAAAATCCAGAGACAAAAGCCTGAGCAAGCGCCTCAGACTCGCTCTCTCTTCATATCCGGAAGAGTTCTTCTCATGGTTTATAGATCGGGCCTGCCATACCTACGTCCCCAAACCTAAGCTGAGTTTGTGTTTTCAGACTTCTGTCCTCAAAGTCCTGGGCCACACACCCTCCAGGCTGGTGCCCCTGGAGTCACACATTAGGACTGTGCCAACCCAATCCATGGGAATTCTGCTGATGCCATTGTCCAAAACAGTAAAATTTGGAGAACCCTCCAAATCCCTGAGGCCATCCCAATAATGCCGGTCGCCCGGGACAAACAAGGGCAGTCTGATACCTGCTGAGCATCTACCTCCACTCATACCATAGATGGATGTCCCCTGAGAAGAAGATTGAACCAGACAGGACCCTAGGCCATAATCGGATACATTGCTTTGGATTACAGGCATGTCTCCTCAAAAGCCTGGATTCCAATACCAGCATAGAAGTTTTCCTGAGGCACCCATCAAAACAAATCTCGTCTCCACAAGGAACCTTGTGCATCGAGCTATGTCAAAAGCTTAGGAGAATACTTCTGGGTCCCGGTGCCACTGCCCCTTTTTAAGGCCCTCATGGACACAAACACACATTAGGACCCATCCTCAGGAAAGTCCATTTCAAGTCAGCCACCCCGGTTCCTCCGGCAGAACCATCAGATCTAAACTGTCTTGTTGCTGGGAGACATTTGGAATGCGAGGCCGGCTTCCCAGGCATCCATCCTCGAACAGTGCCCTGGAGTCATTCCATATGGGATGTCCTGAAGCTGCCCAACAGGTCTCAATTGTCCCGCAGAAGGAATCCTTGATGGGGGCATCCCACAACTCCCAACGTGGGAAAAACTCCATGGCCTTGAGATTCCGCTCCCTTCATGAAGGGTCCGTCATGCACAGAAACTCAACCTGAGCCAACGTCTGATCCTCGCCCTGACTTCAGATGCATGAGATATTGGTTCACATCTACAGTGGTACCTGCCGTGTCCTCGCCCTGAAACCCAAGTCTAGGTTGTGTTCTCAGACTTCCGTCCTCACACTCCTCTACACGAAGCCCTCAAGTTTAGCAATTCCGGACTGACAATGAAGCACACTGCCTGCCCTCTAGAAAACAAATTTTGCCTAATGAGCTGCCCAGACAACTTATATGAGGATAAATCTACATGGCACTCGACTGTACCCAAATTATATAGTCTAACCTGGGCACTAATGCACTGTCTGACACAACCTGAGCTCGGACCTCCTGACCAACACCCAGACAGCTGACCGCACACTGAGCACATCAGAACCGCCATGGCCTTTGGTCATCATCTCTTCCCTACCTCAGTTTTTAGGCTTCAGTACCTAGACCTTATCTCCAATCACTGCCCAGGGGTGCCTGTGATGCAGAAATCAGAACTCTTCCTTACCCATGGCAAGAAACCTGTGGTTGGCATGTTGTCCAACGTTCAGTGTAGGAGAAACCAGGATTCACCATGAGGCCCTGCCCATTCTTGTTTGCGAAGTGGGCATAAACACGCATTGTGACCCTCAGCGTGAGTCCTGTCCTCTAGTAAGTCCTCTCAGTGGCTCGACCATTAGATGTCATAATGGGCTTGACATGTCCCTAGGCCACAATTTTTAACCAGATTTCTGGTTGTCTGTTCGGCCCTCCCCAGGGCTCTACTCTGGAATCCCTCATTTGGTGGGACACCTGAGGTTAAAAAACAAAACATGGCAAATCAACAACAACAACAAAACGGACTTCTTCCATCCCACAGAATGACCCCAAACTCTTTGGACGGGGCCAAACCCCCAGAGTGTAAGACTCGTCCATTTCCCATGAAGTCACCAGGGAATTTCACGACCATGAATGTCACGATATCCAGAGACAAAAACTTGAGCACGAGCCTCACACTCGCCCCTTATTCATATCCCGAAGAGTTCTCCTCATGGTCTGTAGATCAATCCTGCCCTACCTATGACCTGAAACATAAGCCGCGTTTGTGTTTTCAGACGACTGTCCAAACAGCTCTGCCTACACACCCTACAGGCTCAGGCCCCTGGAGCCAAACCTGAGGACTGTACTTGCCCTCTCCAAGGGAATTGTATGTGCCCATTCCAATGGCCACAACCCTACTAATAGGATAAACCTGCAAACTCCCTGAGGCCATCCCAATAGTGGTGGCTTCCCAGGACAAACTCGGGCAATCTGAGCCCATCTGAGAACCTGCATGCACTCAGACGCATAGACTGATGTTCCCAGAGGTAAAAAGGTACGAACAGGCCCCTAGGCACTATTCGGATTCATTGTTGTGGTATCCAGTCATCTCTCCTCAGAGGCCTGGATTTCAATACCAGCATATGGCTGTTTCCTGACTCATCCGTCATAAAAAATCTCATCTACATATGGGAAACTTGCACGTTGGAGCTGTGTCAAAGCCTCTGTTTGGAAAAACCCTTCAGGACCCCAGTGCCACCGCTTCATTCCAAGGTCTCCATAGACACAAAAACATATTAGGATCCATCCACAGGAGAGTCCATTTCAACTCAGATCCAGATTGCTCGCCCAGATCCAGCAGATATAACCTGTCTTGGTGCTAGGACACAATTGGAATGCAAGGTGGGCTACCCAGGCATCCATCCTTAGAACCCTGCTCGGAATCGTTGGCCTGGAGCCAACCAACATGTCTCAATTGTCCTGCACAAGAATCTTTGCAGTTTGGAGCTTCTCACAACTAACATCGTGGGAAAACCCCTACGGCCTCTTGACCCCCCCGCCCCTTCATGAAGGGGCCATCAGGGACAGAAACACCAACCTGAGCGATCTTCTGATCCTCGCCCTGACGTCAGAAGCACGAGATCTCGATTCAGGTCTGTAGATTGTTCCTGCCTTGTCCTCACCCAGAAACCTAAGCCTAGCTTGTGTTCTCAGATTTCCGTCTTCAGACTACTGGCCCACAAGCCTCCAGTTTGCAAACCAGAACTATAATGCAGCACTCTTCCAGCCTTCAGGAAGAAAAACATTGCCCTGTGGGGCTACCCAGAAACTCCAAATGAGGATCAACCTGCACGCCATTCGACTGTACCCCAAATATATAGGCTGACCTGGGCACTATTGCCCTTTCTACACAGCCTGAGCCTGGACTTCCTGGCCCCACCCAGAAAGCTGGTCGAACACTGAGCACGCCGGACGAGCCATGTCCTTAGGTCGTCATCTCTTCCCAACCTCGATTCTCAAGTTTCAGAACCTAGACCTTATCTCCAATCACTGCCCAGGCTTGTAAGTGATGCAGAAATCACAACTCCTTCCCCGTGGCTAGAAACCATGTGGTTGGCATGTTTTCCAATGTTCAGTGTAGTTGAAACCAGTGTGGCCCATGAGGCCCCGCCCATGTTTATGGGCCACATTGGTCACAAATACACATTGTGACCCTCAGCCTGATCCCAGTCCTCAGGTAAGGCCTCTCAGTGGCTGGATGAAGAGATAGCATATTGGGCTTGCCATGCCCCTAGGCCCCAAATTTTACCCATAGTTCGGGTTGTCCCTTCGCTTTTCCACAGGGTTCTTCTTTGGAATTCCTCTTTTGGCGGGACACCTAAGGTAACCAACCTGAAAGGAGACCTCCCATTCCACAGATTGACGAAAAAGAATTGGGATCGGGCCAATTCCACAGAGAGGAAGATTCGTCAATGGCCCATGAGATTTCCCAGACAATCCACGGCCATCGCTGATACCGAATCTAGAGACAAAAGACTGAACAAGCACCTCAGACTCGCTCTTTCCTCATTTCCTGAAGTGTTCTTCTCATGGTTTATAGATCGGGCCTGCCATACCTATGTCTCCAAACCTAAGCTGAGTTTATGTTTTCAGACTTCTGTCCTCAAAGTCCTGGGCCACACACCCTCCACGCTGCGGTCCCTGGAGCCACACATAAGGACTGTGCCTACCCAATCCATAGGAACTCTGCCCATTCCATTGTCCAAAACCGTAAAATTAGGAGAACCCTCCAAATCCCTGAGGCCATCCCAATAGTGCAGGTCGCCCGTGACAAACAAGCGCGGTCTGATAGCAGCTGAGCATCAACCTCCACTCATACCATAGATGGATGTCTGCAGAGAAGAAGATTGAACCAGACAGGACCCTGGCCATATCGGATCCATTGCTTTGGTTACAGGCATGTCTCCTCAAAAGCCTGGATTCCAATACCAGCATAGGGGTTTTCCTGAGGCAGCAATCAGAACAAATCTCGTCTCCACAAGGAAACATGTGCATCGAGCTCTGTCAAAAGCTTAGGAGAATACTTCAGGGTCCTGGTGCCACGGCCCCATTCCAAGGCCCCATGGACACAAACACACATTAGGACCCATCCTCAGGAAAGTCCATATCAAGTCAGCCACCCCGGTTGCTCCCGCAGAGCCATCAGATCTAAACTGGCTTGTTGCTAGGAGACAATTGGAATGCGAGGCTGGCTTCCCAGGCATCCTCCCTCGAACGGTGCTCTGGAGTCATTCCATATGGGATGTCCTGGAGCTGCCCAAAGTTCTCAATTGTCCCGCAGAAGGAATTCTTGAAGGGGGCAACCCACAACTCCCACGTGGGAAAAACTCCATGGACACGAGATTCCCGCTCCCTTCATGAAGGGGCCGTCAGGCACAGAAACTCCAACCTAAGCCAAAGTCTAATTCTCTCCCTGACTTGAAATGGATGAGATATTGGTTCAGATTCTCAGGGGGTACCTGCCGTGCCCTTGCCCTGAGCCCAAGTATAGCTTTTGTTCTCAGAATTCCGACCTCACTCTCCTGGCCTCAAAGCCCTCATGATTGGTAAATCCGGTCCCACAATGCAGCACATGGCCTGCTTTCTGGAAAAAAAATATTGCCTAAAGAGCTGCCAAGGCACCTTATATAAAGATAAACCTACACGGTACTCGACTTTGCCCGAATTATATAGTCTAACCTGGGCACTAATGCACTATCTGACACAACCTGAGCCCGGAATTCCTGACCAACACCCAGACAGCTGACCGCACACTGAGCACATCAGAACCGCCATGGCCTTAGGTCATCATCTCTTCCCTACCTCAGTTTTCAGGCCTCAGAAACTAGACTTTATCTCCAATCACTGCCCAGGGGTGAGTGTGATGCAGAAATCAGAACTTCTCCTTACACATGGCAAGAAACCTTGTGGTTGGCATGTTGTCCAACGTTCATTGTAGGAGAAACTAGCATTCACCCTGAGGCCCGCCTATTCTTGAGTGCGACGAGGGCATAAATATGCATTGTGACCCTCAGTGTGAGTCCTGTCCTCTAGTAATTCCTCTCAGAGCCTGGATCACTAGATGTCATAATGGGCTTGACATAGCCCTAGGCCCCAATTTTTAACCAGATTTCTGGTTGTCCAGTCACCCCTCCCCAGAGCTCTACTCTGGAATTCCTCATTTGGTGGGACAACGGAGGTTAAAAAATGAAACAAAACAAAGAAACAACAACAAAAAAAACGACTTCTTCCATCCCACAGAATGACCCCAACCTCTTTGGAAGGGGCCAAATCCCCAGAGAGTAAGAATCGTCCATTTCCCATGAAGTCACCCGGAAATTTCACGACCATGAGTGACATGATATGCAGAGACAAAAACATGAGCAATAGCCTCACACTCGCTTTTTTTTCATATACCGAAATGTTCTCCTCATGGTCTGTAGATCAGTCCTGCCCTACCTATGACCCAAAACAGAAGTCGAGTTTGTGTTTTCAGACAACTGTCCAAACAGCCCTGGCTTACACACCCTATAGGCTCAGGCCCCTGAAGCCAAACCTGAGGACTGTTCTTGCCCTCGCAAGGGAATTGTGTGAGCCCATTCCAATGGCGACAACGCAACTAAAAGTATAAGCCTTTAAATTCCCTGAGGCCATCACATAGTGTTGGCTTCCAAGGACAAACACGGGCAATCTGAGTTCATCTGAGCACCTACCTGCACTCTGACCCATAGATAGATGTCGCCCGAGGTAAAAAGAAACCAACAGGCCCCTAGGCACTAATCGGATTCATTGCTTTGGTTTCCAGGCATCTCTCCTCAGAGGCCTGGATTTCAATACCAGAATATGGCTGTTTCTTGACTCACCCATCAGAACAAATCTCCTCTACACATGGGAAACTTGCATGGTGGAGCTGTGTCAAACCTCTGTTTAGGAGAAGCCTTCAGGGCCCTAGTGCCACCGCTTAATGCCACAGTCTCCATAGACACAAAAACATATTAGGACCCATCCACAGGAGAGTCCATTTAAACTCAGTCTCCTCGGTTGCTCCCCGAGATCCAACAGATCTAGCCTATCTTGTAGCTAGGAGAATATTGGAATGCGAGGTGGGCTACCCAGCCATCCATCCTTAGAACCCTGCTCAGAATCGTTGGCCTGGAGCCAACCAACTGGTCTCAATTGTCCCACAGTAGAATCTTTGCAGTTTGGAGCTTCTCACAACTCCCATGGTGGGAAAACCCCCACGGCCTCGTGAATCTCCCCCTTTATGAAGGGCCATCAGGGACAGAAAGTCAAACCTGAGGCATCGTCTGATGCTCAACCTGAATTCAGGTGCACGAGATCTCGATTCAGGTCTGTAGATTGTGCCTGCCATGTCCTCACCATAAAACCTAAGCCTAGCTTGTGGTCTCAGAGTTCCGTCCTCAGACTACCGGCCCACAAGCCCTCCAGTTTGGCAATCCGGAAGTACAATGCAGCACTCTGTGGGCCCTCCAAGAGAAACATTGCCCTCTGGGGCTACCTAGAAACCCCAAATGAAGATCAACCTGCACGCCATTTGGCTGTACACCAAATATATAGGCTGATCTGGGCATCATTGCCTTCTCTGACACAGCCTGAGCTGGACCTCCTGGCCCCACCCAGACAGCTGGCTGCACACTAGGCACATTGGAACCAACATGGCCTTAGTTCGTCATCTCTTCCCAACCTCGGTTTTCAGGCTTCAGTACCTAGACCTTATCTCTAATCACTGCCCAGGTTTGAAAATGTTGCAGAAATCAGAACTCGATCCCTTGGCAAGAAACCTCGTGGTTGGCATGGTGTCCAACGTTCAGTGTAGTTGAAACCAGTGTGGCACATGAGACCCAGCCCATGCTTAAGGGCTACATTGGTCTTAAACACACATTGTGACCCTCAGCCTGAGCCCGGTCCTCAGGCAAGGCCTCTCAGTGGCTGCATGAAGAAACAGCATATTGGGATTGCCATGCCCCTAGACCCCAATTTTTAACCATAGTTTGGGTTGTCCCTTCACTCTTGCCCAGGGCTCTGCTTTGGAATTCCTCTTTTGGTGGGACACCTCAGGTAACAAACCTTAAAGGAGTCCTCCCATCCCACAGATTCACGAAAAAGAATTGGGATCGGACCAGATCCACAGAGAGGAAGATTCGTCCATGGCCCAGGAGGCCTCCCCGACATTCCTCGGCCATCGCTGATACAAAATCCAGAGACAAAAGCCTGAGCAAGCGCCTCAGACTCGCTCTTTCTTCATATCCTGAAGAGTTCTTCTCCTGGTTTGTAGGTCGGGCTTGCCATACCTACGTTCCCAAACCTAAGATGAGTTTGTGTTTTTTGTTTTCTGTCCTCAAATTCCTGGGCCACATACCCTCCAGACTGAGCCCCTGGAGCCACACATTAGTACTGTGCCCACCCAATCCATGGGAATTCTGCCCATGCCATTGTCTCAAACCGTTCAAATTAGGAGAACCCTCCATAGTCCCTGAGGCCATCCCAATGGTGTAGGTTGTCCCGGACAAACAAGGGCCGTCTGACACCAGCTGATCATCAACCTCCACTCATACCATAGATGGATGTCCCCAGAGAAGAAGATTGAACCAGGCAGGACCCTAGGACATAATGGGATCCATAGCTTTGGTTTACAGGCATGTCTCCTCAAAAGCCTGGATTCCAATACCAGCATAGGGCTTCTCCTGAGGCACCCATCAGAACAAATCTCGTCTCCACAAGGAAACTTGTGCATGGGAGCTATGTCAAAGGCTTAGGAGAATACTTCAGGGTGCCGGTGCCACCGCCCCATTCCAAGGCCCTCAGGGACACAAACAAACATTAGGACCCATCCTCCGGAAAGTCCATTTCAACTCAGCCACCCCAGTAACACCTGCTGAGCCATCAGATCTATACTGTCTTGTTGCTAGAAGAAAATTGGAATGCGAGGCGGGCTTCCCAGGCATTCATCCTCGAATGGTGCTCTCGAGTCATTCCATATGTGATGTCCTGGAGCTGTCCAACAGGTCTCAATTGTCCCGCAGAAGGAATCTTTGAAGGGCCATCTCACAACTCCCAACGTGGGGCAACCTCCATGGACTAGAGATTCCACTCCCTTCATGAATGGGCCGTCATGTACAGAAACTCCAACCAGAGCCAATGTCTGATCCTCGCCCTGAATTCAGATGCATGAGATATTGGTTCAGATCTGCCGAGGTACCTGCCGTGCCCTCGACCTGAAACCCAAGTCTAGCTTGTGTTCTCAGACTTCCGTCCTTACACTCCTGGCCCAGAAGACCTCAAGTTTGGCAATTCCGAACCCACTGTGCAGCACTCTGCCTGCCCTCTAGAAAAAAAATATTGCCTCATGAGCTGCCCAGGCACATCATATGAGGATAAACCTACACGCCACTTGAGTGTACGTAAATTATATACTCTAAGCTGTGCACTAATGCACGGTCTGACACACCTGAGCCCGGACCTCCTGACTAACACACAGACAGCTGACCACACACTGAGCACAACAGACCAGCCATGGCCCTCGGACATCATCTCTTCCATACCTCAGTTTTCAGGCTTCAGAACCTACCTTTTCTCCAATCACTGCCCAGGGGTGATGGTATGTAGAAATCAGAACTCCTCCTTACCCATGGCAAGAAACCTTGTGGTTGGCATGTTGTCCAACGTTCAGTGTAGGAGAAACCAGCATTCACCCTAAGGCCCAGCCCATTCTCAAGTGCGACGAGGGCATAAACACACCAAACTCTTTGGACGAGGCCAACCTTCTAAAGAGTAAGACTCGTCCATTTCCCATTAAGTCACCCGGAAATTTCACGACCATGAGTCACACGATATCCAGAGATAAACTTGAGCAAGAGCCTCACACTCGCCCTTTTTTCATATCCCGAAGAGTTCTTCTCATGTTCTGTAGATCAGTCCTGCCATACCTATGACCCGAAACATAAGCCGAGTTTGTGTTTTCAGACAACTGTCCAAACAGCCCTGGCCTACACACCCCAAAGGCTCAGGCCCTTGGAGCCAAACCTGAGGACTGTACTTGCCCTCTCCAAGGGAATTGTGTGTACCCATTCCATTGGCCACAATCCTACTAATAGGATAAACCTCCAAAGTTCCTGAGGCCATCCCAATAGTGGTGGCTTCCCAGGACAAACAGGAGCAATCTGAGCACATCAGAGCACCTACCTGCACTCAGACCCATAGACTGATGTCCCCAGAGGAAAAAAGGAATGAACAGACCACTAGGCACTAATCGGATCCATTGCTATGGTTTCCAGGCATGTCTCCTCAGAGGCCTGGATTTCAATACCAGCATATGGCTGTTTCTTGACTCACCCATCAGAACAAATCTCATCTACATATGGGAAACTTGCACGGTGGAGCTGTGTCAAAGTCTCTGTTTAGAAGAACCCATAAGGGACCCAGTGCCACCGCTTCATTCTAAGGTCTCCATAGACACAAAAACATATTAGGACACATCCACAGGAGAGTCAATTTCAACACAGCCTCCTCAGTTGCTCCCCCAGATCCAGCAGATCTAACCTTTCTTGTAGCTAGGAGAAAATTGGAATGCCAGGTGTGGTACCTAGCCATCCATCCTCAGAACCATGCTTGGAATCCTTGGACTGGCGCCAACTAACAGGTCTCAATTGTCCTGGAGAAGAATCTTTGTAGTTTGGAGCTTCTCACAACTCCCATCGTGCGAAAACCCCCATGGCCTCGTGATTCCCCCCCTTCATGAAGGGGCCATCAGGGACAGAAAGTCCAACCTGAAGATCGTCTGATCCTCACCCTGACTTCAGATGCACGAGATCTCGATTCAGGTCTGTAGATTGTGCCTGCCATGTCCTCACCCATAAAAACTAAGCCTAGCTTGTGTTCTCAGACTTCAGTCCTCAGACTACTGGCCCACAAGCCCTCCAGTTTGGCAATCCAGAAGTACAATGCGGCACTCTGCCTGCTCCCTGGAAGAAGAACATTGCCCTCTGGGGCTACCCAGAAACCCCAAATGAGGATCAACCTGCACGCCATTTGGCTGTACACCAAATATATAGGCTGATCTGGGCACAATTGCCCATTCTGACACAGCCTGAGCCTGGAACTCCTGGCCCCACCCAGACAGCTGGCTGCACACTGAGCACATTGGACCCGCCATGGCCTTAGGTCGTCATCTCTACCCAACCTCGGTTCTCAGGCTTCAGAACCTTGACCTTATCTCCAATCACTGCCCAGGTTTGAAAATGTTGCAGAAATCCGAACTCGTTCCCTTGGCATGAAACCTCGTGGTTGGCATGTTGTCCAACTTTCAGTGTAGTTGAAACCAGTGTGGCACATGAGACCCAGCCCATGCTTGAGGGCCACATTGGTCTCAAACACACATTGTGACCCTCAGCCTGAGCCCGGTCCTCAGGCAAGGCCTCTCAGTGGCTGCATGAAGAAACAGCATATTGGGCTTGCCATGCCCCTAGACCCTAATTTTTAATTATATTTCGGGTTGTCCCTTCACTCTTGCCCAGGGCTCTGCTTTGGAATTCCTCTTTTGGTGGGACACCTCAGGTAACAAACCTTAAAGGAGTCCTCCCATCCCACAGATTCACGAAAAAGAATTGGGATAGGGCCAAATCCACAGAGAGGAAGATTCGTCCATGGCCCATGAGGCCTCCCCGACATTCCACGGCCATCGCTGATACAAAATCCAGAGACAAAAGCCTAACCAAGTGACTCAGACTCGCTCTTTCTTCATATTCTGAAGAGTTCTTCTCATGATTTGTAGTTCGGCCGTGCCATACCTACGTTCCCAAACCTAAGCTGAGTTTGTGTTTTTTGAGTTCTGTCCTCAAAGTCCTGGGCCACACACCCTCCAGGCTGGGCCCCTGGAACCACACATTAGGACTGTGCCTAACCAATCCATGGGAATTCTGCCCATTCCATTATCCAAAACCGTACAAATTAGGAGAAACCTCCAAATTCCCTGAGGCCATACCAATGGTGTAGGTTGTCCGGGACAAAAAAGGGCCGTCTGACACCAGCTGAGCATCTACCTCCACTCATACCATAGATGGATGTCCCCAGAGAAGAAGATTGACCAGACAGGACCCCAGGCCATAATGGGATCCATAGCTTTGGTTTACAGGCATGTCTCCTCAAAAGCCTGGTTTCCAATACCAGCTGAGGGCTTCTCCTGAGGCACCCATCAGAACAAATCTCGTCTACACATGGAAAACTTGCATGTTGGAGCTCTCTCAAAGCTTCTGGTTAGAAGGACATTTCAGGTTCCCGGTGCCAGCGCCTCATTCCAAGGTCTCCATGGAGACACACCCACATTAGGACCCATCCACAGGAGAGTCCATTTCAACTCAGCCCCCTCAGTTGCTCCCCCTGATCCAGCAGATCTAACCCGTCTTGTCGCTAGGAGATGATTGGAATGAGAGGCAGGCTTCCCAGACATCCATACTTAGAACCATTCTCAGAATGATGCTGTATGGGAAGTCCTGGAGCCAACCAACAGGTCTCAATAGTCCCGCAGAAGAATCTTTACTGTTTGGAGCATCTCACAACTCCCATCGTGGGCAAACCTCCATGGCCTCGTGATTTCGCCCCCTGTGCTTCATGAAGGGGCCATCAGGGACAGAAGCTCCAACCTGAGCGATCGTCTGATCCTCGCCCTGACTTCAGATGCAGGACATCTTGATTCATCTCTGCAGAGTGTGTCTGCCGTGCCCTTGCCCAGAAACGTAAGTCTAATTTGTGTTCTCAACTTCCATCCTCACATTCCTGGCCCACAAGCCCTCCAGTTTGGCAATTCCAGAACTACAAGGCAGCACTCTGACTGCTTTCCGGAAGAAAAACATTGCCGTCTGGGTCTACCCAGATTCCCCAAATGAGGATCAACCTGCATGCCACTTGACTGGACCCCAATTATACAGGCTGCCCTGGGCACTACTGCCCTTTCTGGCACAGCCTGAGACTGAACCTCCTGGCTCGCACCCACCCAGCTAGCCACACACTGAGCACATCAGACCCGCCATGGCCTTAGGTCATCATCTCTTTCCAACCTCGGTTTTCAGGCTTCAGAACCTAAACCTTATCTCCAGTCACCACCCAGGGTTGAACATGATGCAGGAATCAGAACTCCTTCCCCATGGCAAGAAACCTTGTGGTTGGCATGTTGTCCAACGTAAAATGTAGTTGAAACCAGTGTGGCCCATGAGGCCCTGCAGATGCTTGAGGACCAAGTCGTTCACAAACATGCATTCTGACCCTCAACGTGAGCCCAGTTCTCAAGTAAGGCCTCTCAGTGGCTGGACCAAAAGACAGCATATTGGGCTTGTCATGCCCCTAGGCCCCAATTTTTAACCAGATTTCTGGTTGTCCAGTCTCCCCTCCCCAGGGCTCGGCTTTGGAATCCCTCTTTTGGTGGGACACCTGAGGTAACAAAACTGAAAGGACTCCTCCCATCCCACAGTTTGACCCAAAACAATTGGAATTGGGCCAAATCCACAGAGCGGAAGACTCGTCCATGGCCCATGAGGCCTCCCGGACATTCCACGCCCATCGTTGACACAAAATCCAGAAACAAAAGCCTGAACAAGTGCCTCACAATCTCTCTTTCTTCATATCTGGAAGAATTCTCCTCACGGTCTGTAGATCGGGCCTGCCATACCTACGTCCCTAAACCTAAACTGAGTTTGTGTTTTAGACTTCTGTTTCCACAGTCCTGGTGCACACACCCTGCAGGCTGGGGCCCCTGGAGCCACATAAAAACTGTGCCTTCCCTCTCCACGGGAATTCTGCCCATTCCATTGTCCATAATCATAAAATTAGGAGAAACCTCCAAAGTCCCCAAGGCCTTCACAATAGTGTAGGCCGCCTGGGACAAACAAGGGCCATCTGACACCAGCTGAGCATCTAACTCCACTAATACCTTAGATGGATGTACACAGAGAAGAAGATTCAACCGGACAGGCCCCTAGGCTCTAAACGGAGCCATTGCTTTGGTTTCCAGTTATCTCTCTTCAGAGGCCTATATTCCAATAACAGTATATGGGGGTTTCCTGAGGCACCAATCAGAACAAATCTCGTCTCCACATGGGAAACTTGTCCTTTGGAGATGTCTCAAAACCTCCGGTTAGGAGAATCCTTCAGGGCCCATGCACCAACGCCCCATTCCAAGGTCTCCATGGACACAAACCCACATTAGCATCCATCCTCAGGAGAGTCCATTTCAACTCAGCCCCCTTGGTTGCTCTGACAGAGCCAGCATATCAAACCTGTCTATTTGCTAGGAGACAACTGCAATGTGAGGCGGGCTTCCCATGCATCCATCCTAAGATCCCTGCTCTGGTGTCATTCTGTATGGTATGTACTGGAGTGATACAAAAGGTCTCAATTGTTGATCAGAAGGAATCCTTGTTGTTTGGAGCATCTCACAACTCCCATCGTGGGTAAACCTCCATGGACTGGAGATGCTGTCCCCTTCATAAAGTGGCCAGAATGGACAGAAATTCAAACCTAAGCCAGGTTTGAACCTCGCCCTGACTTCAGATTCATGATATCCCGATTCAGATCTGCAGAGGGTGCCTGCCGTGCCCTCGCCCAGAACCTACGCCTAACATGTGTTCTCAGACTTCCGTCCTCACACTCCCCGTCCACAAGGCATCCACTTTGGAAATTCCGGAGCAACAATGCAGCACTCTGCCTGTCCTCCAGAAGAAAAACATTGCCCTTGGGGCTACCCAGAAATGCCAAATAAAGATCAACCTGCACGGCACTCAGTTGTACCCCAATTATACAATCTACCCTGGGCACTAAGGCCCTGTCTGACACAGCCCAAGCTTGGACCTCCTGACCAACACCCAGACAGCTGGCTCCACGCTGAGCATATCGGACCCGACATGGCCTTAGGTCGTCATCTCTTCCCAACCTCGGTTTTCAGACTTCACAACCTGGACCTTATGTCCAATCACTACCCAGGGGTGAATGACATGCAGAAATCAAAATTAATACTTCCCCATGCCAAGAACTCATGTGGTTGACATGTTGACTATCATTCAGTGTAGGAGAAACAAGCATGCACCATGAGTCCCCACCCATGCTTGAGTACCACGAGGGCATAAACACGCATTGTGACCCTCAGCATGAGTACTGTCCTCAATGAAGGCCTCTCAGTGGCTGGACCATTAGAAGGCATATTGGGCTTGCCATGCCCCTAGGCCCGTATTTTTAGTTAGATTTCTTGTTGTCCAGGGCTCTGCTCTGGAATCCCTCTTTTGGTGGGACACCTTAGTTAACAAAACTGAATCCCACAGATTAACCCAAAACAATTGGGATCTGGCCAAATCCACAGAGAGAAACACTCTTCCATGGCCCATGAGGACTCCTCGACATTCCACGGCCATCATTGACACAAAATCCAGGGGCAAAAGCCTGACAAGTGTCACTCTTTCACCCTTTATTCAGATCCCAAAAAGTTCTCCTCATAGTCTGTAAATCGGGCCTGCCATACCTACGTCCCCAAACCTAAGCTGAGTTTGTGTTTTAAGACATCTGTCCCCACAGTCCTTGCCCACACACCCTCAAGGCTGGGCCCTTGGAGCCACACATCAGGTCTGTGCCTGCCCACTCCACAGGAATTCTGCCCATTCCATTGTCCATAATCATACAATTTAGGAGAAACCTCCAAAGTCCCCGAGGCCATCCCTATAGTGTAGGCCGCCCGGACAAACAGGAGCGGTCTGACACCAGCTGAGCAACTACCTCCATTTCATAAAATAGACAGATGTCGACAGAGAAGAAGATTGAACCAGAGAGGCTCCTAGGACCTAATTGGATGCATTGCTGTGGTTTCTATGTATCTCTCCTCAGAGGCCTGGTTCTAATACCAGCATATGTGGGTTTCCTGAGGCACCAATTAGAACAAATCTTGTCTCCACATGGAAAACTTGCTCTTTCGAGTTGTTTCAAAATCTCCGGTTAGAATCCTTTAGAGCCCTGGGGCCACCACCCCATTCCAACGTCCTCATGGACACAAACACACATTAAGACCCATCTTCAGGAGAGTCCATTTCAACTCAGCTCCCACGATTGCTCCTGCATAGCCATCAGATCGTACCTGTCTTGTGGCAGGGAGACAATTGGTGTAAGAGGATGCTCAGGCATCCATCCTTAGAACCCGGCTCTGGAGTCATTCCATATGGGATGTCCTGGAGCCATCCAACAGTTCTCAATTTTCCCGCAGAAGGAATCCTTGGAGTTTGGAGCATCCCACAACTCCCAACGTGGGAAAACCTCCATGGCCTCGAGATTCCACCCCTTTGATGAAGGGGCCATCATGGACAGAAACTCCAACCTGCGCCTAAGTCTGATCCTCGTCCTGACTTCAGATGAATGAGATTTTGATTCGGATCTGCAGAGGGTGCCTGCCGTGCCCTCGCCCTGAAACTTAAGTCTAGCTTATGATCTCAGACTTACGTCCTCACACTCCTGGTCCCGACGCCCTTAAGTTTGGCAATTCTGGACCCACAATGCTGCACTCTGCCTGCCCCAGTGAGCTTCCCTGACACAATAAATGAGGATGAACCTACATGGAACTCAACTGTACCCAAATTATACAGTCTAACCTGGGCACTAATGCACTGTCTGACACAGCCTGAATCCATACCTCCTGAACAACACCCAGAAAGCTGACCGCACACTGAGCACATCGGACCCTCCATGACCTTAGGTTATCATCTCATCCCAACCTCGATTTTCTGGATTCAGAACTTAGATCTTATCTCCAGTCACTGCCCAGGGGTGAACATGATGCAGAAATCAGAATTCCTCCTTCCCCATGGAAAGAGACCTTGTGGTTCGTATGTTGTCCAAAGTTCAGTGTAGGAGAATCAAGCATGGCCCATGAGTCTCCGCCCATGCTTGATGCCTACATTGGGCACAAACATGCATTGTGACCCTCAGTGTGAGCACTGTACTCAAGTAAGACCTCTCAGTGGCTGGACCAAGGTACCCCATATGGGGATTGCCATGCCCTTAGGCCCCCAATCTTATACAGAGTTCGGGTTGTCCAGTCGCCCCTTCCCAGGGTTCTGCTCTGGAATCCCTCTTTAGTGGCACACCTGAGGTAAAAAAACAAAACAAAACAAAACAAAAAAAACAGAATGGACTCCTCCCATCCCACGGAATGACCCCAAAATATTGGGATCATCCAAATCCCCATAGAGGAACTCTCACCCATGGTCCATGAGGACGCCCCTACATTCCACGGCCATCAGTGACACAAAATCCAGAGTCAAAAGCCTGAGCAAGTGCCTCACACTCACTCTTTGTTCATATCCTGAAGTGTTCTGCTCAAGGTCTGTAGATCGGGCCTCCCATACCTATGTCCCCAAACCTAAGACGAGTTTCTGTTTTCAGACTTCTGTCCCCACATTTCTGACCCACACACCCTCCATGCTTGAGCCCCTAGAGCCACACCTCAGGATTGTGCCTTCCCTCCCCAAAGGAATTCTGCCCATTAAATTGGCCACAAACTTGCAAATTAGGAGAAACCTCCAAAGTCTAAGTGGCCATCCCAATAGTGTAGACTGCCCAGGACAAATAGGGGCAATCTGACACCAGCTGAGGAACTACCTCCACTCAATCCCATAGACAGATGAACCGTGAGAAGAAGATTAAACCAGACAGGCCCCAGGCCCTAATCAGATCCATTTCCTTGGTTTCCAGGCATCTCTCCTCAGAGTTATGGTTTCCAATACCAGCATATTGGGGGTTACTGAAGCACCAATGAGAACAAATCTTGTTTCCCCATGGGAAAAATGCTTCTTGGAGCTGTGTCAAAACCTCTGGTTAGGAGCATCCTTCAGAGCCCTGGTGCCACTGCCCCATTCCAAGGTCTCCATGGACACAATCCCACATTATGACCGATCCTCAGGAGAATGCATTTCAACTCAGCCCCCTCGGCTGCTACATCATAGGCAGCAATCAAACGTGCCGTTTCGCTAGGAGACAATTGGAATGCAAGGCCGGATGCCCAGGCATCCATCCTTAGAACCCTGCTCTGCAATTGTTCCATATGGGATGCCCTGGAGCCATCCAACAGGTTTAAACTGACCCGCAGAAAATCCTTGTGGTTTGGAGCATCTCACTACTGCCATCATGGGAAAACACCAATGGCGGTGTGATGACCCCTCTTCATGAAGGGGCCATCATGGACAGAAACTCCAACCTGAGCCAACATATGAACCTCGCCCTGACCTCAGATGCATGAAATCTCAATTCAGCTCTGCAGAGTGTGCCTGCCATGTCCTCGCCCTGAAACCAAAGCAAAGCTTCAGTTCTCAGACTTACATCCTTGCATTCGTGGCCCCAAGGACTCCAGGTTGGCAGTTCCGGAGCCAGAATGCAGCACTCTGCCTGCCCTCCAGAAGAAAGACTTTGCCCTATGGGGCTACTGAGAAACCCCAAATAATTATCTTCTGCATGCCACTCAACTGTACCCCAATTATACAGCATATCTGGGCACGAATGCCCTGTCTGGCACAGCCTGAGTGCAGACCTCCTGAACGACACCTAGAAAGCTGACCCCAAACTGAACACATCGGACCCGCCATGGCCTTAGGTCATCATCTCTTCCAAACCTCGGTTTTCAGGCTTCAGAACCTAGAACTTATCTCCAATTAGTGCCCAGAGGTGAACGTGATGCAGAAATCAAAACTCCTCCTTCCCCATGGCAAGAAACCCTGAGGTTGGCATGTCCAAGGTTCAGTGTAGGAGAAACCTGCAAGCTCAATGAAGTCCCGCCCAATATTGAGGACCACCTTGGGCACAAACACACATTGTGACCCTCAGCATGAGTCCACTATTCAAGTAACGTCTCTCAGTGGCTGGACCAAGAATCTGCATATGGGCTTGCCATGCCCATAGGACCCCAGGCCTAACCAGAGGGTGGGTATTCCAGTTGTATGTACCCAGTGCTCTGCTCTAGAATCCCTCTATTGTGGGAACACATGAGGCAGAAAACAGGACTCCTCCCTTCCCACAAAATGACCCCAATCTCTTGGGAGCCGGACAAATCACCAGAGAGGGAGACTTCCATGGCCCATGAGACCATGCTTACATTAAATGACCATCATGAATACAACATCCAGAGACATAAGCTTGAACGACCGCCTCTCACTCGCCTTACTTTCTAATCACAATGAGCTCCCCTCACGGACTGTAGATCACTCCTGCCATAACCTCAGCCCCAAACCTCAGCCGAGTTTGTGTTTTTGGATGTCTGTCCCCACAGCCCTGGCCCACACAGCCGCCAGGCTGGGGCCTCTGGAGCCACACCACAGGACTGTCCTGCTCTCTCCAAGGAGACTATGCCCATTCCATTGCCCATAACCCCACAGAATAGGAGAAACCTCAAGGCCCCCGAGGACATCCCACTACTATAAGCCTCTCTGGACAAAGGCATCCTGACACTAGCTGAGCAACTACCTCCATGCAGAAACACAGACAGATGTCGGCAGAGACAGTAGATTGAACCAGACAGGCCCCTGGGCCCTAATCTGAACTCTTGCTTTGGTTTCCAGGTGACACTCCTCAGAGGCCTGGGTTTGAAGACCAGCATCTGGGGCTTTCCTGAGACACCAAACAGAACAACTATCGTCTACACATGGGAAGCTTCATTGTTGGAGCTGTGTCAAACCCTTCGGTTTGGAGAAACCTGCAGAGTCCCTGAGCCACCGCCACATTCCAAGGTCTCCATGGCCACCAACCCACAGTATGACTCATCCTCAGGAGAGTCCATTTCAACTCAGCCCTCTGAGAAACCCGCCCAAGAGCCTGCAGATTGAGCCTGCCTTGCCCCAAGCAGCCAGTGGGAATGTGAGGTGGCATTTGCAGACATTCATGCTTAGACCCCTTCTCTCGAGTCTTTCTGTAGGGGTCATCCTAGAACCATCTCATAGTACTCGACTGTCCAACAGAGGAAACCTTGATGTTTGGGGCAGCTCATAACTCCCAGCGTTGGGAAACCTCCCTGGCCTCATGACGCCCCCACCCCCTTCAGGAAGGGGCCATAATGGACACAAACTCCAACCTGAGGCAACGTCTGATACTCGCCCTGACCTCAGATGCACGAGATCTTGATTCAGTCTCTGCAGAGTGGGCCTGCCATGCCCCAAACCTAACGCTAGCTTGTGTTTTCAGACTTCCCTCTTCACACTCCTGGCAAACAAGCCCTCCAGACTGGGAATTCCAGAACCACAACACAGTTTTCTGCCTGCCCACCAGAAGAAAAACGTTGCCCTATGGGGCTCTCCAGAAACCACAAATGAGAACCAACCTGCTCTGGCCTCGACCGCACCCTAACTGGAAAAGCTACCCTGGTCAGTAATGCTCTGTCTGACACAGCCTGACGTCCCGACAGACAAGGAAACAGCTGGCTGCACACTAAGCACATCAGACAGGCCATGGCCTTATGCTGTCATCTCTTCCCAACCTGGGTTTTCAGACATCTGACCCTAGATATTATATCAAATCCTGGCAAACGTGGGTAACTGAAGCACAAATCAGATCTTCTCCTTCCCCATGGCTGGAAAGCTTGCTGTTGGCATGGAGTCATACCTTCAGTGTAGGAGAAACCTTCATGGCCCCTGAGGCCAAGTCTAAACTTGAGTGCCTCCTTGGGTACAAACTCGCATTGGGACCATCAGCATGGGCCCCATGTCGAAGTAAGGTCTCTCAGGGCCTGGACTAAGAGCCCGCATATGGGGCTTGCCAAGCCCCTATGATCCCAATCTTCACAAGAGCTCGAGTATTCCATTTGCTCGAACCCAGGACTGTGATCTGGAGTCCCTCTCCTGGAAGAACACCTGAGCCAGACAGCAGGACTCCACCCTTCCCACAAAATGTCCCCAAAATCTTAAGAGCTGGACCAACTCCTCAGAGAGGGTGACTCTTCCATAGCCCCTGAGGTCACCCCTACATTCCACGGCTATGGGAGACAAAACATCCAAAGACAAAAGCTTGCGTGACTGCCTCCCATTTGCCCTTCTTTCATAAGCTGAGGATCTCCTCTCACGGTCTGTGGGTCCATCCTGCAATGCTCTCGGCTCCGCACCCAAGCCGAGTTTGTGTTTTCATACTTCTGTGCCCACAGCCCGGACCCACACACCCTCCAGGCTAGGGCCTATGGAGACACACTGAAGGACTGTGCCAGTCCTCTCCAAGAAAACTGTACCCAATCCATTGGCCACAACCCTAGAGATTAGGAGAATCCAATAAGGTCTCCAAGGCCATGCCTCGGCCATGGACTAAGAGGGGCACTCTGACACCAGCTGAGCAACTATCTCCACTTAGATACTCAGACAGTGTCCCCAGAGACAGAAGATTGAAACGGACAGGCATCTAGGCTCTAATCTGAACCCTAGCTTTGGTTTCCAGGTGTCTCTACTCAGAGAACTGGTTTGAAGACCAGTATCTGGGGCTTTTCTGAGGCACCAAAGAGAACCTGTCTCATCTCCACATAGGGATCTCTTTTTAATTGGAGCAATATTACACCCTACGGTTAGGCGAATACTTCATGGCCCCTGAGCTGCCAACATATTCCAAGGTCTCCATGCACACAAACCCACATTATGACCCATCCGCAGGAGAGTCCATTTCAATTCAGCCCCCTAGTTAGCTCGCCCCAGAGCCAGTAGTTCAAACATGTCTTGTCACAAAGAGCCAATGGGAATGTGAGGTATGCTGTACAGGCATCCATCCTTTGAATCCTGCTCTCCAGTCTTTCCGTATGGGACATTCTGGAGCCATTCAACAGGACTCGACTGTCCAGCAGATGGAAAGCTTGTGGTATGGGTCAACGCACAAACTAGAGTTTGTGCTGGTGTCTAAGGTGCTGTGCAGGATTCTCCAATCTTGAGGGTTTGGCACAGGTCGAAGGGCATGGTTTCCTACTGGGGACAGGAGATATTCTATTGTGTGGCTCAGGGACCACATGTTGTATCCTAAGTTGGTATTTCAGAACAGGACCCTGAGGACAGATGCCTGAAAACCTAATCTAGTGTTCCAATGACGTCCTAGGAGCATGTCAGGTACAATCTTCTGACCCAGGAACATTGAAATGGCTGTCTGCTTGGATGTAGGTGATCAGGGCGTTTCAGACTGGCATTTGTGTCCAGTGCTGCCGACAATATTGGGTCGGGCTCAGGGCTCTTGCGTGTTTCTCCTAAACTGGAAGGTTTGGGCAGGTTTGACCGGCACAGTTTCCTTGGGGATGGCAGGCCTAGTCATGTGTTGTGGATCCAGAGACCCTGTCCTGGAGGGCATATGAGCCATGGTTTTGGGAGAGAAGTCTGCAAACACAAATGTGGGTTATGGTTAGTGGAAAGGTGATCACAGGCCCAATGAGTAGACCTGGAGTGCAGCTTGTCAGGAGTTGTAATTAGGGTGACTGGAAGGCAGTAGCACAGGCTATTCTCTCTATATTGTGTGTCCAGGATGGCCTCGGAATGCAGGTATAGTCTCATGGGTCCATGGGAAACTTTTCCTCTCTATGGATCTGTGCAGCTCATAGTTTGGTGGCTTTTTTGGGGAAGGGAAGAGTGTTGTTTTCCATCTTATGGGTGCCCCAAAACAGGGATTCCAGATACAGGCTCTTTTTCTGGGCATCTGGGACTTCCCACCAAGGGTTAGGATTTGCACCTAGGGGTGTATGAGGCCTGCAATGCGGGATCATGATGGTGCAACTGAGAGGGATTGTTTGAAAGCTTGCTCAGGCTGAGTCTCACAATGCCTGTTTGCTCCCATGGCGGCCCTCAGGAGTGGGAGTGGTCTCATTGGTCATATATCTGGCTCCCTCTTAGAGAGTTGGACACCCAACCCAACAGCCAAATGTCCTACCATGAGGAAGGATGAGTTCTCTTCCGTCAGGTTCCTCTGTGCTTCAGGTTGCCCCATTGGCAGGGTTTCCAGCAAGGTCTCGAGATAGGTGCCTGAATACCAAGGATGGGTGGAGATGACGTACTTGGGCCATAGCAATCCCAAATGCTAGATATGAGGCCTAAAACTCGGTCGGGGCTCAGGCTCTGTCAGACACAGCGCTAGTGGCCATGGCAGCCTTTATATCAGAGTAGATTCGAGGGCGGAGCAGATTGATCCTCATGTGGAGATTCTTGGGAAGATTCCCAGGCATTTGTTCATTCAATAGGGAAGGCAGAATGCTGTGTTGTGGCTCCAGATTTCCCAATCACGAGAGCTTGGGGACCAGTCAGTTTTAAGTGGAATTGTAAACAAAAGCTATGGTTCAATTCAGTGCCAAGCAGAAGGCAGTTCCAATTTGTAGCAGTTTACTCGAGACATCCAGCACTGGAATAAGGGTGGATGTCAGATGCTTGCTCACACTAGAGTTTTTGTCTATGATGACCGACAAGTGGAGGGGTGGTATAAAGAGGCCATGGAGGAGTTCACATGCTGAGGCCTGTGAACTGCTGCAAAAAGTAACATTTCTTTGTACAGAGTAGGTGAAGTCTGGTTTGTTTACTCTAGGTTTCCCCATGTGGAAAGTTTGTGAAGAAGAGCTCTCCAGCATGGATGCCAGGAAAGCACACCTCCATTGACAATTGCAGCTGAGGAACATGGCAGATTCGTTCTGGTGGCTCTGGGACAAAGTGCCAAGGCCTTGAGTTGACATGGGATCTCTTGCAGATGGGTCACAATGCTTGTTTGTTACCAGGGAGAACTTAGAATGTGCTGGTTGCTAAGGTGCCATGCAGGATTCTCCTACCCTGAGGATTTGGCACAGGTCGAAGAGCATGGTATTCTTCTGGGGACAGGGGATGTTCTGTCGTGTGGCTCAGAGACCACATGATGTGTCATAGATTGGTATTTCAGAACAGGCCCCTGAGGACAGATGCCTGAAAACCTAATGGGGTTCCATTGAGAGCCTGCTGGCATTTTAGGTTCAATCATCTATCTCACGATCATTGACTTGGCTATTTCCCTGGATGTAGGTGATAAGGGTGTTTCAGACTGCGCATTTCCATCCCGAGTGGCCGGCAATATTGGTGTGGGCTCAGGGGCCACACAGGTTTCTCCTAATCTGGAAGGTTTGGGCAAATCTGATATGCACAGTGTCCTTGGGGTTGGCAGCCAGAGTTCTGTGATGTGGCTCCAGAGATCACATTCTGGTGGGCATGTGAGCCATGGTTTTGGGAGAGAAGTCTGCAAACACAAATACAAATTAGGGTGAGTGGCGAGGTGATCACAGGCCCAATGCGTAGACCTGGAGGGAAGCTCGTCATGAACTATAATTAGGGAGACTGGAAGGCAGTAGCACAGGCTTTTCTCTCTGGATTGTGTGTCCAGGATGGCCTGGGAATGCTGGTGTGGTCTCATGGGTCCATGGGAGTCTTTTCCTCTCTATGGATCCTGGTGGCTCTCCATAGTTTGGTGGCTTTTTCGGGGAAGGGGAGAGTGATGTTTTCCACCTTATGGGTGCCCCAAAACAGGGATTCCAGAGACGTGCTCTGGTTCATGGCATCTGGGACATCACAACAAGTGCTAGGATTTGGGCTTAGGGGCATATTAGGCCTGCAATGCGGGTTCATGGTGGTGCAACAGAGAAGGATTGTTTGAAAGCATGCTCAGGCTGAGGGTCACAAGGCCTGTTTGCCTCCAGGGCATCCCTGAGGAGTTTGTGTGGTCTCACTGGACTTGTAAATGACTCCCCCTTTCAGGGTTGAACACCCATCCTAACAGCCAAGTTTCCTG